>NW_028319430.1:15000-237500 GCF_062004578.1 Staurois parvus
CCCACATATATACCGTATACAGGACACACCCCATATATATACCGTATACAGGACACACCCCACATATATACCATATACAGGACACACCCCACATATATATAGTATACAGGACACCCCCCATATATATACCGTATACAGGACACACCCCTCATATATACCGTATACAGGACACACCCCACATATATACTGTATACAGGACACACCCCTCATATATACTGTATACAGGACACACCCCATATATATACTGTATACAGGACACACCCCTCATATATACTGTATACAGGACACACCCCTCATATATACTGTGAGATTACCCTCCCCCCTTGGTCTATATATATATATTGTGGGAACTCACTTCAGAAGGGTGGAGCTCTTCTTGGTGAAGCACACAGCAACTCGCTTCTTTAAGGTCCTTTTTGCCCAATTTTATTTAAAAGAAAAAAGTTCAACAAAAATGTTTCCCACGCCGGGGTATCCGCCAGCAAACAAACGCAACAAAGATCAGCCTTCTGGCTCACATATACAATTTTCCACTAGCCTTCCACTTCAGGCTTATGTCCGTCTCCTGCAGACTCTTTCCAACATATGGCTCTCGCACACAGCTAGTCTGACTTCCCCCTCTCCTTGGTGAAGCCCTCCAACACACACAGCCCCCGAGTCCTTGGACCGCACACAGCCCCCGAGTCCTTGGACCGCACACAGCCCCCGAGTCCTTGGACCGCACACAGCCCCCGAGTCCTTGGACCGCACACAGCCCCCGAGTCCTTGGACCGCACACAGCCCCCGAGTCCTTGGACCGCACACAGCCCCCGAGTCCTTGGACCGCACACAGCCCCCGAGTCCTTGGACCGCACACAGCCCACGAGTCCTTGGACCGCACACAGCCCACGAGTCCTTGGACCGCACACAGCCCACAAGTCCTTGGACCGCACGCAGCCCACGAGTCCTTGGACCGCACGTAGCCCACGAGTCCTTGGACCGCACGCAGCCCACGAGTCCTTGGACCGCACGCAGCCCACGAGTCCTTGGACCGCACGTAGCCCACGAGTCCTTGGACCGCACGCAGCCAACGAGTCCTTGGACCGCACGTAGCCCACGAGTCCTTGGACCGCACGTAGCCCACGAGTCCTTGGACCGCACGCAGCCCACGAGTCCTTGGACCGCACGCAGCCCACGAGTCCTTGGACCGCACACAGCCCACGAGTCCTTGGACCGCACACAGCCCCCGAGTCCTTGGACCGCACACAGCCCCCGAGTCCTTGGACCGCACACAGCCCCCGAGTCCTTGGACCGCACACAGCCCCCGAGTCCTTGGACCGCACACAGCCCCCGAGTCCTTGGACCGCACACAGCCCACAAGTGCTTGGACCGCACACAGCCCCCGAGTTCTTGGACCGCACGCAGCCCACAAATTTTTGGACCGCACGTAGCCCACGAGTCCTTGGACCGCACACAGCTTTGGCTCACACAGAGCCACTCAATGTCAGCCACTCCACTTCCCCCTTGTAACTCTCAGCAAACCCTCATTATATGGGCTCTGAGCACCGGGGCCCAAACCCTGCTGGTTGACTTCAAATGCTGGACACTGGATTGGCACTGTGAAATCTCCAGACCACGGAGCCCCATTCCAGCAATATCCAAATCTGGAGAAAACTGCCACAGCAGTATTCTCCACTCACAACCTACACTCCGTGGTTCTGCACTTCGCACATGTGCAGACCCTGTGCCCATCACCAGACCACCTCTACCTGCCTTTATCCCGTGACAGGGCCCTGCACTGTGACAATATATATATATACTGTGAGATTCCCCTCCCCCTTGGTCCATATATATATATACTGTGAGATTCCCCTCCCCCTTGGTCCATGTATATATATATATATATATACTGTGAGATTCCCCTCCCCCCTTGGTCCATGTATATATATATCCTGTGAGATTCCCCGCCCCCCTTGGTCCATGTATATATATATCCTGTGAGATTCCCCGCCCCCTTGGTCCATGTATATATATATCCTGTGAGATTCCCCTCCCCCTTGGTCCATGTATATATATATATATATACTGTGAGATTCCCCTCCCCCTTGGTCCATGTATATATATATCCTGTGAGATTCCCCGCCCCCTTGGTCCATGTATATATATACTGTGAGATTCCCCTCCCCCTTGGTCCATGTGTATATATCCTGTGAGATTCCCCTCCCCCCTTGGTCCATGTATATATATACTGTGAGATTCCCCTCCCCCCTTGGTCCATGTATATATATATATATACTGTGTGATTCCCCTCCCCCCTTGGTCCATGTATATATATACTGTGAGATTCCCCTCCCCCCTTGGTCCATGTATATATATACTGTGAGATTCCCCTCCCCCCTTGGTCCATGTATATATATACTGTGAGATTCCCCTCCCCCCTTGGTCCATGTATATACAGTCAGGTCCATAAATATTGGGACATGGACAGAATTCTAACATTTTTGGCTCTATACACCACCACAATGGATTTGAAATTAAACGAACAAGATGTGCTTTAACTGCAGACTGTCAGCTTTAATTTGAGGGTATTTACATCCAAATCAGGTGAACGGTGTAGGAATTACAACAGTTTGCATATGTGCCTTCCACTTGTTAAGGGACCAAAAGTAATGTGTTGTGGGCTTTTGGAATCATGTCAAAAATATGACTTTTATCAAGATATAATGTTATATAGCAAACAGCTCAGCAGAACCGGATGTTAAGAGTTAATTTTGTCTTGGTTAAACCTTCAAGAATTCTAGTTAAAGAAATGAAGAGAACAGGGAATTAAGACTTTTCCAAGACAATGGGATTGTTTAAACTGTCCACAAGGACTATTTGTATATGGAAGTGAGAAGAATGCATCTACAGAAAGTCAAACACATAGGACTCTGACTTGTAAACATTTCAACAATAATGAGACGGGAACTCAACTGTTTGAAAGCTTAACCAAAACCTGTAGAGTGTGATGAACCAACAAACCTCTGAAACTATTACTATCTACTATTGTTCACCAAGGGTGAAAGCATTAACAATTGTTTACTATGAGTCCGATACAAGGGCTAGGCAAACAGAGATTTTTTCCCTACAACAGAGGAAATGTTGATGCTGAAACCAAGGGGTGAAATTCAGGACATTTAAGTTTAAAAGTTCACTGTATATCATTACAAAAATGTACTACAAAAACAGATTATAAATAAGATGTCATAGACTTTAAACACCACTAAATACTCAGCAATGGGAACTATATATCACTAACTTGAGTATTGAGATGATGGGAAGTAAGATGTATTATAAACTAGCATTAGTTACATGTCTTATCAGGAAACAAACAGGATGATACTTCAAGGAGGAATAACCGAATATACACCTATATTCCATGGTCCCTATTTAGAATATCATAGGTATGATCACTGCTATATCTGGATAGAGCCGTATATTTTATTCCTGAAATTACCTGAAGATTCCACCCAAGGTATGAGTCATCTCAAATACTCACATTGTTCTGTGATACATGACCGCCACCTGGTGGGCAGGTGAGAAATAGCTTATGTACACACATTTCTCAACTAGCCAATCAGGAAGCCTGGTGGGAAGGTATCTTAGAACAATGGACTAGTGGATATAAAAAGCCCATGTGCTGTAACATAAAAAAAAAAAAACCTCATGAAAAAGAAGAACCCTCATAAGACCTCATGGAAAGACCTGACATCTGAAGAAGATCTCTGCTGAAATAACTACTCTTCAATCTTTTCAAACTTCCTAAAACTTTAAACCTCTAAACTTATAACTTCCTACATTCTCCCCTATTGAATCTCTCACTTGCCTATATATCAGTCTAAAGGCGTTCCACTGCCAGCTAAATCCACGGGAGAGTTGCCTAGTCTGACGTCCGGGTGTGGTGAGATGTTTATTTGATTTGTATTAATTACTTTCTCTGTTGTGTAGAATCATAAAAATTACCGTAGTGTATTACAACAATATTGGATAGTTAGATATATGTAGTCAGATACTGTGTTACTGTTAAAAAAATTGTTTATTGCCATATTATAAATTTTTCCATATTTCATAATTTATTGAATATTAATAACCAGAGTATCATATATCAAGGGCTTACTTCTTGCAAGCCTATGGCCACGGCATGTAAGAATATAACCTTTGAGATATTCGAAATTATTAATTATTAATAAATTTAATAAATATCATATCATTTAAATTTGTGATTGATGTAATTAGTTAGAGACATTATTAGTGTGTCTTACATTGGTAGGATATATTTTTGATTGTGTGTACCAATATTCATTTATCACCAGTCTTTTGTGTTTTGTGTTAATATATATATAATTTTTGTACATAAATAAATTTTTATATTTATCTATTATAAGGCAAATTTTGTGTGTATGGTACGAAATCATATTGGCTAAAAGAATTCAAGGTATAATAATAAGTGGTGATCGAATTATCAAGGTGTCCAAATTATTGGTTTACTAAATATTTGCCGTATTTTAACGGCTGGAGGCACTGTAATATTTCATCTAAGGGAAAGGGACACGCCCTTTATAAATAATATATCCTTACATAAACCACCACAACATAAATTTGGAGGCACTGCTGAGATCCATAGAAATCGTACCATAACACAAAACGCACTGGTGATTGTATATTTGTACACGTTATCAAACATATATTTTGTATCAAAATGGCATCCAGTAATCACGGATCCACCTCTTCCAAGCATAACGAGGAAAATATGGCGGCTCAAGGCATTGAGCAGGAAGTTATGAAGCCAGCTCGGAAAGCTGCCGGTGCTTGGCAGAAGTATGTTGAAAATGAAGTAATAAATTATCTCCGCAAGAAATTGAATTTGGGGGATAGCAATAATGAATTTGTGGATGAAGAGAAAGAGCAGGCCATGGGCACCTTTGAGGACCTGTTTAACCAAAAGGGCCAGGTTGTTGGGTTTTTAATGGCATTTGCTGGAGCAGAAAGTGATAGAGGCCGTGACAGACTTCTCCTAGAAGCTTGGCCCATGTTATGGTTCATGACCGCTGGAGCTGCCCAGCAGACCAGGATTCTAAGGGAAGAGTTGTCAGAGGCCCGCCTCTTGTTAGAAAGCAAAAATCAGGACATTGAGTCTTTGAAAGGGAAGCTTGGTCATGCCGGTATTCGTTTAGACGAATCCGAGAAACATTATGATAGATTGGTCGGAGACTTTCGAAGTGCTCAGGACCTGTATGAAAGAAACTTTCAGGAATTAAAACAACTTCAAAAGAAGTATCAGGACTTGAAAGATGAGGTGGAGTACTTCAGATCAGAGAGGTTATCTCCTGTCAAAATTAAAGTTCACCCAGGGGATAAGCATGACCAGTCAGAACTTACCTTGATAAAATCTGAGCAGAAAACTCTGGAGGAGCAGATTATAAGGTTGACGGCCCAAATAAATTCTGGGGTCCAAAGACGGACCAACCCAGTCAAGCCAGAGGCTGATGAGCGGAGATACCCGCATCACAGCGAAGTATCTGATAGTGAGTCAGGGTCAGAATATAGGTCACCTCCTAAGCTTTCAAGATACACTCCAGAGCGCTCTGAAGAAAGATATGAGGTTTCATATAGGCAGGAAGGGAAATCCCAGGGGTCATTCAGGAGATATGACACCCCAAAGGTCATTAAGTTCCTGAAGGACACTGTTCCTATGTTTTCTAAGAAAGGGTCCCTTGAAATCACCGAACACATGAAAACATATGAACAGACGTTAGAGATTCTGGGCATTAGAGATGACCACACCAAAATAGAATTGCTGCCATGGGTGTTTGAGGAGAAATACCGGCAATTCTTTGAGACCTTGAGGGCCTATTCCAATCAGTCCTGGAGAGAGGTTAAACATAAGTGCCACATGGAATTTGGGCCTTATAAAACTGTAACCTCTGCCAAGGCTGCGGCCTACAATTTAAAGTGTGGTCCTCACCAAAGCCCTGCAGAATTTCTGGCTGTCCTCAGAAATGCCTATTTCCTGGCTGAAAAGGATCCCAATCCTAACCAGCCAGAATTCAAGACACTATTCTATGAAGCATTACCTGCTTACATAAAATTGGGACTTGCAAAGGATTACAGAAAGGGATGCTCTCTTGATTGGTTGGTGAGAGAGAGTGACTATTTATTCTCGATCCAACAGTCCAGTGAGGGCGGGATAAAAAGAGAACCTAAAAATAGCCCCAAGATAGTAGCAGCCACTACCGTCTCCCCTCCAAATCCAAATTTGCAGGCAGAGAAGAAATCATATGCGGAAGTAGTCCGTGGGGGTAAAACCAATGGTTCCCCTAGATTTGTACCTCAAGCCCAGCAAGTGAAGGAGGTCCATAACTTTGCACCCCAAAACCAGTGGGTGAGAAAGGATAGACAAAAGCCAGGGAACTACGGTAGTGGAAGTGAGAAGAATAAAAAGTATGGTAAGGGCCAGTATAGTGATGAGAATCAAAGGAGGCAATGGTATCCTCAGAGGTTCTATTATCCTCGCCAAAACCAACATGGGAATTTTTATGGGAACCCCAATTTCAACAGGAACCATAATTACAATAAGAATCCCAATTTTAATAAAAACTCCGATTTCCAAAGATTTCCTCCACGCCAAGAACACCCTCAGGCTCAAAGGGGGGATACAGTACCCCAGGCTCCCTTTAATAACAGGGAGACCCCAAAACCTCAGAGAGAACAATGGCGTCGGGACCAGAGCAGTAGTTCTGACTCTGAGTCTCATTACCAGTCTCGTCCAAAATACAAGCGCAAGTATAAGAAGAGGGAGAATCAACAGAATGACTCCTCTGAGCGTATTGGACAAATCGAGGCACAGGTCAGCAAAATGGCTGAACAGATGGACAGGCTTGTCACTCAATTTCCATCCAATCCTTTTTTAGGAGCAGCTCCTGTGACCAACCAAGGGTCACAGAATTAACAGGCAACCAAGCCTTAAACCAACAGGGGAGGACACTGAGTCAAATGACAGGAGATGTGTGCCCCGTCCCTGACACGCCTACTAATGGAGAAGCTAGTTCTCAGGCAAAGGGGGACCAGTTGTTGGTTATTAATGATTCTCCTGTTTTTCAGTGTCCATCTATTGCCCCTAATATAGTCGCGACATCGGAAGTCATCAGGATTGACAAGCCAGACGGAGCACCAACTTCTAGTTGTGCTTCTGTTTTGAGACAGTCCAAGAATCCCACCAGGGAGGATAAGGGTAATGTGTCCACCACATGCGGTGAGATAAGAGCCAGTCATATGTTATTGAAGGGCCCACAGATCTTCAACCACACTAATTTCATGTGTGAGCTGACTGAATCTGATGGGAGATATTATGCCACGGTGCAGGTGCAGGATGCCAGTGATCTTTCGATTGTCGGCTTAATAGACACTGGATCCCAAGCAACCATCATGTCACAGGAGCATTTTGACAAAGTGGCGAATGTCATGCCCACCAAGCCAAGACTTAAAAGTTTTGACAGCTCATTGATTGGTGTAGGTGGAGACCCTTTACAAGTCATGGGTACCGCCTGGCTGAAACTGAAACTGGGTAATAAGGAACTGAGACACCCCATCATCATTGCTAGCATATCACAGCACCACATGATAATTGGGATGGACTTCCTAAAAAGGCTGAACACCATAGTTGATTGTGTGAACCAAGTCCTGTGGTCACAGGTAAATACCCCAATTAAATATGGGAAACTTAAAACTCCCCATTCCCGACAACACTGCCACCTGGTGGAAGAAAGGCCTGGATCATTAGAAATCCATTTCAGGAACAGCCAACTTCCTGATGTAACGGTTATCAAACCTGATGACTGTAACCCTATCAGAAGAGATGAGGAACACATTTTTAGAATTCCCCAAGATAAAATCAAAGATATTTCCCTCCAAGATGACATCCTTACGATATCTTTTCATCAGGAGGATAAACCAAGAAAAGGGGGAGATCACACCCAATCCTTGACAGGTATTGAAAGGGTTAACAGCGACTTGTTTATCCCCATCCGGATAAATGGTCTTAATAGGTCAAAATATGCCAAACTAGATTTGAGACAGGAACACAGCTTTGTAAGCCATGGGTTGATAAAACACCTGACCGAAATGGAAATGATCCGTTTCTCCACACCTCAGCGTCATTGGATTTCAGACTCCCTTGATGACTCTGATGATCACAATTCAATGGCTAGGTGTCTCTTAAACGTCACTGTAGGAAACAAAACAGCCACCCATGTGTTCCTAGTCTTGGATAACTCCCAAACTAAAATTTATTTTGGCAACGATGTATTACATCGCTTTGCAATGCAAGTCGACCTAATTAATGACTGTTTATGGAGTCGACTAAAGGGGGACCCCGAAAAATACCAAAATCTGGACTTAGCTTTAAAATCCCAGCAACAGATGCCTTATGCTGTTGAAGTCCAGGTAGCCCAGAAGATTACAATTCCTAAGGGCATAAATAATTTCATACTCCCCATCCAAGTTAAAAAGGGACATAGGCTGAAGGGGTCAGATGCATTAGTATGCCTCTCCCATAAAATGCAGGGGGAGGGACTGAACATTACACACACGCCCCTAGTCAACACACATCAATCCCCGATGTACATTTACGTACATAATCTGTCCAATCAGGACATCGTCTTACCCAAAGAGACCCCTATTGGTCTAGCGGTAGAGACTGAATATTACACCTTTGGGGTCACTAACCAGGTGATTGGACTCATCCCCGATGAATATTTGTCGGAGGAACAATTAATTGAACAAACATTCCATTCATTACCAGAGGGTATTTTCACCATAGAGTCCATTTATCCATTCGATTCTAAAGATGGCACCTGTCGAATCGAAGAGACATCAATTGTCTTTGATCACCCAATCAAAGAACAAGAGTACCCCAAAGAACCTGGATGGCAGGAGAACACACACACACATCACATACCCAATGACCTCACCACGAAACTTGAAGAGGCATATGAGATAGGTCAGCCGGAAAGCTTTCCTGGATTCAAGGAGTTAGTGGAAGAGATGGTGGCCCTCGCCGACGCGTGTGCCAGTGATCTCGACCGACAATTGCTCCGAGAGCTTCTCCTTGAATTCCAAGAGATCTTTGCCAAGGATTCTTACGATTGTGGGACTACTGACCTACACATCGCTAGGATCCAAACAGATCCAGATGCCCCACCAGTATTCGTAAGACAGTATAGGTTACCATTAGCTTCCTATGAATCTCTAGCTGAGATTATCAGGAAGTTACATGAAAGGGGTATAATTAGGCCCATCCACAGCTCCTACAACCACCCGATCCTGGGTATCTTAAAACCCAATGGACAATGGCGTTTGTGCGCTGATCTCCGTCAGCTAAACAAACGTGTGTACATGTCAGGATGGCCTGTCCCATACATAGACCAGTGTCTCGCCCAGCTCCAAGGATCCCAAGTTTTCACAGCTTTGGATTGTGCACAGGGGTATTGGACCATAAAGGTGAGTGAGGAAGACCAATACAAACTGGCCTTCAGTTTTGGGAATCGACAATATTGTTGGGTACGAATGCCTTTCGGATTCATAAATTCCGGACATGAATTTGCTGTGTTCATGCACAAGGCCATGCCAGACGCCTTCGAAAGGGGGACGTTGGCATATGTGGACGATATCCTGATCAAAAGTACAGATATGACCAAACATATTACAGAACTTCGGCATGTCCTGGGCCAATTAAAAGCAGCAGGAGTTAAACTGTCCTTACAAAAAGCCCAGTGGTGTCGCACGAAGGTAAACTTCCTAGGCCATGAAGTTACTGCTGAAGGTTTGAACCCACAAAAGAAGAAAGTTGAGGCGGTTCTGAACTGTAAAGTCCCTACTAACCTTAAAGAATTGAGATCATTCCTAGGTATGGTAAACTACTCGCGTAAGTTTATTGATAATTACGCCGAGATAAGCAAGCCACTGCTTCACCTACTGAAGAAGGATGTCGAATGGTCGTGGGGTAAGAAACAGGAGGACGCCATGAAGGAATTAAAGGAACGTCTCACACAAGCTCCGTGTCTCGGATATCCCGAAGGGGGTAAAAATTTCTATCTAGAGACAGGGTTTACGCAGGTAAGTATGAGTTCTGTTCTTTACCAGAAACGTGATGATGTCAGTAAGGTGATTGCCTATGCCAGTAAAACTTTGTCCCCGGTTGAAGTAAAGTTCAGTGACTGTGAAAAAGCTCTATTGTCCACCGTGTGGGCATTACAGAATTTTCGCAGTTACATTCAGGGAGAGAGAATCATTGTTGAAACGGCACACCAGCCTTTACAGTATTTAAAGAGTGAACGTATCAAGGGAGGAAATGTGTCTAATAGCCGCATCACTGCTTGGACTTTGTCTTTGCAAGGGTGGCCTCTTGAAATTCGGTACAAACAGAACAAGGAAAGTCCAGTAGCCCAGGGCCTAGCCGAGCTCCATGATTGTTCCGCAACTACGCCTGCTATGGAGGCCCCGGACACTGACTTTCTGGAAGAACAACTGTTCTCTCCCTACAAGGTTTATGATGAAGAATACTGTAAACAGCTGCCGTGTGTATATGTGGATGGTTGTGCTTTTCATCACAAGGATGGGGAACAGCTCCAACTAGTGGCAGGTATTGGAATCGTTTGGACCCAAGGTGTCACCCCAATTTCTGTGGGATACAAACTTGGACCAAAAAGCAGTCAGGTTGCTGAACTTACTGCAATTCTTAGAGCAGTTGAGATGGCTATAGAGTTCAACATCAGAGAGTGTGCCATCATAACCGATTCCAATTATGTCAGGAATAGTTTTGTGGAGTATTTTCCTAGGTGGAAGCGAAACAACATGAACAAGAGTAATCACAAACCCGTGAAACATGGTAAGCTCTTTTGTCACATCGATGAACTGGTAAGGTTCAATGATCTCACCCTGCACTTCAAGAAGACCAAAGGCCACTCCAAGGTTCTAGGTGCCGAGAAAGAAGGGAACGATCTGGCCGATTCTCTAGCCAAGGAAGGGGCAATCACCGGTGAACTGATAGACATTGACCAATTTTTAGGTACCGTACAGATTGAAGCTGTCACCAGGCAACAGGCCAGAACAGCTGGTGATCCGAATGCATTACAGTGGAGTCACGATTCTCCTAGTGAGGATTTAATTACTGCCCAAAAAGAAGACCCAATAATTGGCTTGTTTTATAGTCATATAGAAGATCCCAACCAAAATCCCATAAATAAGGAAGTATGTAGTGGGAAGGAGGATTTACGTATCTTAATGAAATCCAAATCCCAATTCTCTTTATACCAGGGATTGTTGATACGAACCTCAAAGGGTGGCGTACAACAATGGGTCGTCCCACTTAAATTTAGAGGTTTGATGCTACAGCATGCCCATGATGCTCCCACTTCCGGTCATCGTGGAGAGAAGATCACGTATGAGATCCTGCGGGATTATGCCTACTGGCCTCATATGTTACGTGATGTGAAGGAATACTGCCAAGGTTGCCTAATATGTCCCCAATTTCAACCTACCAAGCCAACTCACAGAGCACCTCTCCAGAAGAGGGGGATATGTATGCCTTGGTCAGACCTTCAGATGGATTTTATTGGGCCAGTAACAAAATCTTCACGAGGAAATCGGTATATGTTAACAGTTACATGTTTATTCACCAAGTATGTCGAATGTATACCAGCACCAAATAATAGCTCCGAGACATGTGCTGCATTGCTAATAAATCATGTATTTTCTCGTTTTGGTTTACCTCAGAGGATAGAGTCTGATAGAGGATCGCACTTCACTAGCGAAGTGATGGCCAAACTGTGGAAAATTTTGGGGGTTAAAAGGAAATTGCATATCGCCTATCGGCCAGCCTCTAGTGGTGGTGTAGAACGATACAATCAGACCATCGTTAATGTCCTTAAGAAATTTGTTAAGGAAACAGGCAAAGATTGGGATGTCAAGCTCCCGCTGGTCCTGATGGCGTTGAGGGCTACTCCGAATACAGTTACAAAAATGTCATCTTTTGAACTGATGACAGGTAGACGGATGGTACTGCCCCAGCACTTATTGTATCGCACTACAGATCAAAATTTGATCAATGCTACCACCACACACCAGTACATAGAGGATTTACGTAAACATCTGCAATATGCTTTTGCCTTTGCCCAGCGAAATTTGGAAAGAGCTGCAACTAGTGCTAAGACATACTATGATCTCAAAACCTCCAAGAAGGAATATGAGATTGGTGACAAGGTCTATCTATACAACTTTGCAAGAGACCAGATCAAGGAACGGAAATTCCTTCCATCTTGGAAAGGTCCGTTCTCTATCATTGATAAAATCTCTCCGGTCGCATATAAATTGCAGGTGACACGGTATGGTGAAATCAGTGATAGATGGGTGCACATCAACCAATTACGTGCTTGCCATCCGAAGTCTCAATTGCAGTTGTTGGAAGACTAAACCCACCAATTCCTATCTGGAGATATTGAGATCATTCTTAAACTTCCTTTAAACATATTACTCATCTTTTGCCTTACAGGATCCGGTAATATAATTTTATGTATATCCATTACTCAAACTGTTCATTTTAATAATTTAGAAAGGAAGGCCCAGACTATGACCAGACCGGCGATCGGAGGTGTCAATGACCAGACCCTAGAAGGAAGCTATAATGTCCTGTGGGAAAGACCAGATGCCAGAGATCGATCCGGAGACGATAACCTGATGTCCCAGGCCACCAAGGGCCAGTCCAGAGGAAAAGACCCGCCTAGGAGACCGTCTAAGAGACCTGTCGTGCGGAGGACCCATGGACCCCAAGGTGGATGTGTCAGGCCAGGCCGGCCTCATCACAAGACCAGGATCGTCATCGGAAGTGTCCATCTAAAGACGCCGAGTCAAGTTGAGGAACAACCAGCATTACCGCTGCCATTTTATCATCGGAATTTTTTTTTTTTTATTATTTCATTCCCTTCACCGGAGAAGACGAACGATCACTCTAACCCAAAAGCCTCACTCATGTTTTTCGATACAGACACCCCTATACACGTGCCTGTACCCCAAAAACAAAGGGGGATTTTGTTGTGGGCTTTTGGAATCATGTCAAAAATATGACTTTTATCAAGATATAATGTTATATAGCAAACAGCTCAGCAGAACCGGATGTTAAGAGTTAATTTTGTCTTGGTTAAACCTTCAAGAATTCTAGTTAAAGAAATGAAGAGAACAGGGAATTAAGACTTTTCCAAGACAATGGGATTGTTTAAACTGTCCACAAGGACTATTTGTATATGGAAGTGAGAAGAATGCATCTACAGAAAGTCAAACACATAGGACTCTGACTTGTAAACATTTCAACAATAATGAGACGGGAACTCAACTGTTTGAAAGCTTAACCAAAACCTGTAGAGTGTGATGAACCAACAAACCTCTGAAACTATTACTATCTACTATTGTTCACCAAGGGTGAAAGCATTAACAATTGTTTACTATGAGTCCGATACAAGGGCTAGGCAAACAGAGATTTTTTCCCTACAACAGAGGAAATGTTGATGCTGAAACCAAGGGGTGAAATTCAGGACATTTAAGTTTAAAAGTTCACTGTATATCATTACAAAAATGTACTACAAAAACAGATTATAAATAAGATGTCATAGACTTTAAACACCACTAAATACTCAGCAATGGGAACTATATATCACTAACTTGAGTATTGAGATGATGGGAAGTAAGATGTATTATAAACTAGCATTAGTTACATGTCTTATCAGGAAACAAACAGGATGATACTTCAAGGAGGAATAACCGAATATACACCTATATTCCATGGTCCCTATTTAGAATATCATAGGTATGATCACTGCTATATCTGGATAGAGCCGTATATTTTATTCCTGAAATTACCTGAAGATTCCACCCAAGGTATGAGTCATCTCAAATACTCACATTGTTCTGTGATACATGACCGCCACCTGGCGGGCAGGTGAGAAATAGCTTATGTACACACATTTCTCAACTAGCCAATCAGGAAGCCTGGTGGGAAGGTATCTTAGAACAATGGACTAGTGGATATAAAAAGCCCATGTGCTGTAACATAAAAAAAAAAAAACCTCATGAAAAAGAAGAACCCTCATAAGACCTCATGGAAAGACCTGACATCTGAAGAAGATCTCTGCTGAAATAACTACTCTTCAATCTTTTCAAACTTCCTAAAACTTTAAACCTCTAAACTTATAACTTCCTACATTCTCCCCTATTGAATCTCTCACTTGCCTATATATCAGTCTAAAGGCGTTCCACTGCCAGCTAAATCCACGGGAGAGTTGCCTAGTCTGACGTCCGGGTGTGGTGAGATGTTTATTTGATTTGTATTAATTACTTTCTCTGTTGTGTAGAATCATAAAAATTACCGTAGTGTATTACAACAATATTGGATAGTTAGATATATGTAGTCAGATACTGTGTTACTGTTAAAAAAATTGTTTATTGCCATATTATAAATTTTTCCATATTTCATAATTTATTGAATATTAATAACCAGAGTATCATATATCAAGGGCTTACTTCTTGCAAGCCTATGGCCACGGCATGTAAGAATATAACCTTTGAGATATTCGAAATTATTAATTATTAATAAATTTAATAAATATCATATCATTTAAATTTGTGATTGATGTAATTAGTTAGAGACATTATTAGTGTGTCTTACATTGGTAGGATATATTTTTGATTGTGTGTACCAATATTCATTTATCACCAGTCTTTTGTGTTTTGTGTTAATATATATATAATTTTTGTACATAAATAAATTTTTATATTTATCTATTATAAGGCAAATTTTGTGTGTATGGTACGAAATCATATTGGCTAAAAGAATTCAAGGTATAATAATAAGTGGTGATCGAATTATCAAGGTGTCCAAATTATTGGTTTACTAAATATTTGCCGTATTTTAACGGCTGGAGGCACTGTAATATTTCATCTAAGGGAAAGGGACACGCCCTTTATAAATAATATATCCTTACATAAACCACCACAACAAATGGGACAGAATAATAATCATAAATCAAACTTTCACTTTTTAATACTTGGTTGCAAATCCTTTGCAGTCAATGACAGCCTGAAGTGTGGAACGCATAGACATCACCAGACGCTGGGTGTCATCCCTGGTGAGGCTCTGCCAGGCCTCTACTGCAACTGTCTTCAGTTCCTGCTTGTTCTTGGGGCATTTTCCCTTCAGTTTTGTCTTCAGCAAGTGAAATGCTCAATCGGATTCAGGTCAGGTGATGGACTCGGCCATTGCAGAACATTCCACTTCTTTGGTGTCTTTTGCAGTCTGCTTTGGGTCATTGTCCATCTGCACTGTGAAGCGTCCAATGAGTTGTGAAGCATTTGGCTGAATATGAGCCGATAATATTCCCGAAACACTTCACAATTCATCCGGCTGCTTCTGTCAGCAGTCACATCATCAATAAATACAAGAGAAGCAGTTCCATTGGCAGCCATACATGCCCACGCCATGACACTACCACCACCATGATCACTGATGAGGTGGTATGCTGAGGACCATGAGCAGTTCCTTCTCCATCCTCTTCTCTTCCCATCACTCTGGTACAAGTTGATGTCGGTCTCATCTGTCCATAGGATGTTGTTCCAGAACTGTGAAGGCTTTTTTACATGTCGTTTGGCAAACTCTAATCTGGCCTTCCTGTGTTTGAGGCTCACCAATGGTTTCCATCTTGTGGTGAACCCTCTGTATTCACTCTGGTGAAGTCTTCTCTTGATTGTTGACTTTGACACACATACACCTACCTCCTGGAGAGTGTTCTTGATCTGGCCAACTGTTGTGAAGGGTGTTTTCTTCACCAGGGAAAGAATTCTTCGCTCATCCACCACAGTTGTTTTCCGTGGTCTTCCGGGTCTTTTGGTGTTGCTGAGCTCACCGGTGCGTTCCTTCTTTTTAAGAATGTTCCAAACAGTTGTTTTGGCCACGCCTCATGTTTTTGCTATCTCTCTGATTGGTTTGTTTTGTTTTTTCAGCCTAATGATGGCTTCACTGATAGTGACAGCTCTTTGGATCTCATCTTGAGAGTTGACAGCAACAGATTCCAAATGCAAATAGCACACTTGAAATGAACTCTGGACCTTTTATCTGCTCATTGTAATTGGGATAATGAGGGAATAACACACACCTGGCCATGGAACAGCTGAGAAGCCAATTGTCCCATTACTTTTGGTCCCTTAACAAGTGGGAGGCACATATGCAAGCTGTTGTAATTCCTACACCGTTCACCTGATTTGGATGTAAATACCCTCAAATTAAAGCTGACAGTCTGCAGGTAAAGCACATCTTGTTCGTTTCATTTCATATCCATTGTGGTGGTGTATAGAGCCAAAAATGTTTGAATTGTTTCGATGTCCCAATATTTATGGACCTGACTGTATATATATATATATATATATATATATATATATATACTGTGAGATTCCCCTCCCCCCTTTGTCCATGTATATATATATATATATATATATACTGTGAGATTCCCCTCCCTCCTTAGTCCATGTATATATATACTGTGAGATTCCCCTCCCCCCTTGGTCCATGTATATATATACTGTGAGATTCCCCTCCCCCCTTGGTCCATGTATATATATACTGTGAGATTCCCCTCCCCCTTGGTCCATGTATATATATACTGTGAGATTCCCCTCCCTCCTTAGTCCATGTATATATATACTGTGAGATTCCCCTCCCCCCTTGGTCCATGTATATATATACTGTGAGATTCCCCTCCCCCTTGGTCCATGTATATATATACTGTGAGATTCCCCTCCCCCTTGGTCCATGTATATATATATATACTGTGAGATTCCCCTCCCCCTTGGTCCATGTATATATATACTGTGAGATTCCCCTCCCCCTTGGTCCATGTATATATATATACTGTGAGATTCCCCTCCCCCTTGGTCCATGTATATATATATACTGTGAGATTCCCCTCCCCCTTGGTCCATGTATATATATATACTGTGAGATTCCCCTCCCCCTTGGTCCATGTATATATATACTGTGAGATTCCCCTCCCCCCTTGGTCCATGTATATATATATACTGTGAGATTCCCCTCCCCCTTGGTCCATGTATATATATATACTGTGAGATTCCCCTCCCCCTTGGTCCATGTATATATATATACTGTGAGATTACCCTCCCCCCTTGCTCCATGTATATATATATCCTGTGGGATTCCCCTCCCCCCTTGGACCCTGTATATCTGCGGCGTGGCAGGGAAGCGGTTATACCGGGTCTCGGTTGAGGTTACAGCCATGATCCCAGATACATTTTTTTGTGTTTTTTTACTTTCATGTAGAAATAATCCGGGAGGCTTTACTTTTCCGGGTGATGGAAGGGGGCCCCCCCCCAACGTTGCCCCTTATACCAGGCCCCCCCAAGCGATCAAGGAGCCCAATAAGGATGTGACTGGCGGCCATCTTGCCCCGGCGCACAGTGAGAGGAAATGAAGTTGCTCCTCCCACTGTGTGATGTCACATCCCGGAACATCCAGGATTTAGTCCCTTCCGGTTCCGGCTCTTTGTTTTCTGGCCGGCTACCGCCCAGCGAAGCGACCAATCAGAACGATCTCTGTCTGATTGGCTGCACTGGAGCCTAAAGGAGAGATGGGGGTTCTAATAGACACCCCTCCCCCCCAAACTCTCCATACAGAGAGGACCTGTCACTGCCTATTGCTGTCACAAGGGATGTTTACATTTCTTGTGACAGCAATAAAAATGGTCTGCTGGCCGGCCAATGGGAATACCTGTGTGATGTGCCCCTCCCTTCCCCCACAAGAGGGACCCCTCCAGGATGCCATCGGTGAGGAGAAAGACCCGGCTCTGGATGATCACACCACTGCGGCTACAGGTAAGTGACAACCAATGGGGGTTTACAGAGAGTTTTTGTTAGAGGGGGGAGGGGGGGTTGGGATTTCCCCTTTATTATCATGTTTGTGTCAGTATTTATCATAGATGGGGGACCCTCTATGGAGACATTCTTATACTGGAGATGTCTTCATAAACCCTCATTAGATATGCGCTTCAAAGGCTCCTCCCATCCAGGATAAATAGTGACACAAAGGTGGTAATAATTCATTCCATGATGGCCGTGGTCGGATGAGTATCCCGGAGGATCCGGCCATACCCATAATTCAGTGTGTGGAAAGTCTGACATCGAACTAATCCTATCGGTTTACTGGCTTTTCCACAGTGAATTATGGGTATGGTTGGTGACTCCGGGATACTCATCCGACCACGGCCATCATGGAATGAATTATTATCACCTTTGTGTCACTATTTATCCTGGATGGGAGGAGCCTTTGAAGCGCATATCTAATGAGGGTTTCTGAAGACATCCTTAAAGCAGAAGTAATTCCGATGACGGAACAGTTTCTTCACAATGAATGATGTGTATGATTGGCTACTCCGAGGTCCTCATTCCAACCACGGCCTTCATTGAATGAATTATTACCACCTTTGTGTCACTATCTAGCATGGGTGGGAGGAGCCAATCCTCCAATTATTCAATAATTGTAATAATGACAACGATAATGATAATAATAATCCTAATATTAATGGCAATAACAATATTAACCCCTCCCCCTCCAGAGGATTCCCCCTCTTCCTGACCAGACCATTTGTTGCATTACAGCGCTGCTTTACTTTAACTGACAATTGCGCGGTCATGCAGTCATGCAATGCTGCAGCTAAATGACATTTACGTCTTTTTTTTTTTTTGTACTAACTGAGCTTTCTTTCGGTGGTATTTGATCGCTTGTTCGGTTTTTATTTTTTGCGCTATAAAACAAAAAGATCGACAATTATTGAAAAAATAAATATTTCTGACTGTTTGCTATTAAACACATCCAGGAAAAAAAATGTAAAAAATCCAGTTTTGTCATAAGTTTGGGCTAAAATATATTCTGCTCCGTGTCTTTGTGAAAAAAAATCCCAATACGTGTAAATTAATGAGTTAATGTGAAGTTGTAGCGTCTACAATTGGCGGTATAGATACGGGGATTTTATTTCTTTTCTACTAGTAATGGTTGGCGATCAGCGACTTATATCGGGACTGCGGCGGGCATTCTGACACTGGGGGGGGGGGGGTGACTTGGTGTCACTGACATCCCCGGTGACACCAATACAGTGTTACAATTAGAAATGGGTGCCGCGCCCTATAGATGAAGGAATCTCTATTTTGAACACTGGCTGTATAATATTTCCCCAGACCAATGGTGTAGTAGGGATTATACCCGGTAACAATATATATTCAATGAGGTGCTGACAATCTTCTTGTATAACCTCCATTCAGCTGCATACAAGGGTTTCCCCCCCTTCATGACCAGGAACAATAGGGAGATGGAGCAAGCAGTGTAAGGAGGGAGATCCCACCATTCCTACACATGGTCACATCCAGGAAGTATATAGGAGAGCCATCAACTCATCCCATCCTAGAGGAATCTATTCCATCTCCTCCCAGGAAGCCATGTCAGCCTAATATTAGGCTTTGAGGAAGGTGAGCGCATAAAAGAGCGACTATCCAAGTCTATTATCTGTATACAGCTCTCCCATCAGCAGGCAGAAAACACATTGGACTTTAAGCACCTCCCACCATATAGTCCAATGACGGGCGCAAGGCGGTTCTCTCGTTCTGATAGGACGTCATATGACGTCCTCCCATTCTCACTGCGCATGAGCGGCTCAGGGAGCACGCAGCACGACGATCGCTGATGCGCTGTGTCCCTTGGACACAGTGGATCACGGAAAGACCCAAAGATGTCGGCTCGGTCATGTGATCTACTGTGTCCAATCACAGCTGATCGCATGTAAACAGGGAAATGCCGGTTATCGGCATTTCTCTCCCCTCGAGCTGTCATGCTGACAGAGGGGAGGAGAGCCGGTAATCGGCTTTCCGCGAAGGGGACATGTACACTGATCATATGAGCACTGATGATCAGTGTGCCCTGATGATCAGTATAGCCCCAGCAGTGCCACCTGTCAGTGTCCATCATTGCCTCGTGCCAGTGCACATCAGTGCTACATATCAGTGCCCATCTGAGCTGCTTTTCAGTGTCACCCATCAGTGCCAGTCAGCGCCACCTATCAGTGCACATCAGTGCCGCCTATAAGTGCCTGTCAGTGCCGCGTGTCAGTGCCAGGTATTAGTGCTGCCTTTCAGTGCCCATCAGTGATGCCTGTCAATGCCCATCAGTGCCACCTACCAGTGCTTCCTCATTAGTGCCACCTATCAGTGCCCATCAGTGCAGCCTCATTAGCGCACATCAGTGAAGGAGAAAAATCACTTATTTACAAAATTTTATAACAAAAACTAAGAAAAAACATTTTTTTTTCAAAATTTTCAGTGGTTTTTGGTTTGTTTAAGAAAAAATAAAAAACCCTGAGGTGATTAAATACCACCAAAATAAAGCTCTATCTGTCACAAAAAAATAATAAAAATGTCATATGGGTACAGTGTTGCATGACCGCACAATTGTCATTCAAAGTGCAACAGCGCTGAAAGCTGGAAATTGGCCTGGGCAGGAAGGGGGTAGAAGTGCCCGGTAGGCAGGAAGGGGGTAGATGTGCCCGATAGGCAGGAAGGGGGTAGAAGTGCCCTGTAGGCAGGAAGGGGGTAGAAGTGCCCGGTAGGCAGGGAGAGGGTAGAAGTGCCCTGTAGGCAGGAAGGGGGTAGAAGTGCCCGGTAGGCAGGAAGGGGGTAGAAGTGCCCTGTAGACAGGGAGAGGGTAGAAGTGCCCTGTAGGCAGGAAGGGGGTAGAAGTGCCCGGTAGGCAGGAAGGGGGTAGAAGTGCCCTGTAGGCAGGAAGGGGGTAGAAGTGCCCGGTAGGCAGGAAGGGGGTAGAAGTGCCCGGTAGGCAGGAAGGGGGTAGAAGTGCCCGGTAGGCAGGAAGGGGGTAGAAGTGCCCGATAGGCAGGAAGGGGGTAGAAGTGCCCGGTAGGCAGGAAGGGGGTAGAAGTGCCCTGTAGGCAGGGAGAGGGTAGAAGTGCCCTGTAGGCAGGAAGGGGGTAGAAGTGCCCTGTAGGCAGGAAGGGAGTAGAAGTGCCCTGTAGGCAGGGAGAGGGTAGAAGTGCCCGGTAGGCAGGAAGGGGGTAGAAGTGTCCGGTAGGCAGGAAGGGGGTAGAAGTGTCCGGTAGGCAGGAAGGGGGTAGAAGTGCCCGGTAGGCAGGAAGGGGGTAGAAGTGCCCTGTAGGCAGGAAGGGGGTAGAAGTGTCCTGTAGGCAGGAAGGGGGTAGAAGTGCCCTGTAGGCAGGAAGGGGGTAGAAGTGCCCTGTAGGCAGGAAGGGGGTAGAAGTGCCCTGTAGGCAGGAAGGGGGTAGAAGTGCCCTGTAGGCAGGAAGGGGGTAGAAGTGCCCGGTAGGCGAGGGGTTAATATTTATTTGGGACATTATTTACATCATTAATCTAGTTTTATGGAATTCACAATTGATTCTTCTATTTCTTTCCTTGTATGCAGCTGAATGGAGGTTCTACTAGATTTCTTTTATGTAGAAGATTGTCAGCACCTCATTGAATATATATTGTTACCGGGTATAATCCCTACTACACCATTGGTCTGGGGAAATATTATACAGCCAGTGTTTAAAATAGAGATTCCTTCATCTATAGGGCGCGGCACCCATTTCTAATTGTAACACGTCACCACATATGCAGACGAGAATGTGATTGGGAGCCAGCAAACTTTTTCATAATGAAAATCAACATCTCCGTGGCTCACAAGTCATTTTATATTCATTTTTCCTGCTAAAAATAACACTGACACTGTACTAATGGCACTAGGCAGCAAGAGATTGACATCTGGGGGGGCGATCAAAGGGTTAACTGTGTGCTTTTTCTCTATGTCCTGTGTCTGTGTGCTTCACTGTAATCACACTGCTTTGCATGGCTGTGCTGTTTTCAGCCATCCAAAGCAGTGTGCACGATCCGACAGGGAGGAGAAATGTTTTGTTTACAAACAGTTCTCCTCGTCGGAGATCCTCGGCAAACACCGGGCACCGGTGAGTGATAAGCGGCCCGCACCTGGTGATTGACAGCCACGACCACCAATGGCGGCACTTGTAGGGCGCGTACACACCTCTCGTGCGCCCCCTACCACAAATACAATATCACGTGTGTGTGTGTGTGTGATTTTGCACACCCGTGTCGCCCTGTAGCAGTATTTCAGCTATGGGGCGGTCGGGAAGCTGTTAATAATGAAACTAATATTTATAATGATAATAATCCCAATAATAATGGTAATAATAGTATTAAGAATGGAAATAATCATTTTTTATTTGTTTTATTTATAGGTGCGCAACAAATTCAATAAATCGTAATCTTCTCATCCATCAACCAATCACATGGTACACATAGTACAGGACCTCTACCGCCATGTCATTGGTTATAATGTATGCGGAATCTGCGTTTTGTTGTATTTGCTTCTCACCTACAAATAAAAAAAAAATCAATTTCTAATCCTATTATTGCCATTATTATTCGGATGATTCTCATTATAAATATTATTTCTATTATTAATATTATCACGCCAATACTAAGGAGGCGAAGCAGCCATCTTGGATATTGCGTTGGCTGGGAATCGAACCCAGTTCAGCTGCTTGGAAAGCAGCTATGCTAACCACTACACCACCAACACGAGGTTGCATGTTTTTAGAGTGTGGGAGGAAACCGGAGTACCCAGAGGAAACCCACGCAGGCACAGGGAGAACATGCAAACTCCATGCAGATAGGGTCCTGGTCAGGATTTCAATCAAGGACCCCAGTGCTGCAAGGCTAACCAATAAGCCTCTGTGCTGCCCATGTGTGGCCTCTGATGTATAAGGCCCGCCCCCGCTGAGCGGGGTAAATCAGTGATGTCCAGTAGAGATTAGAGATGATGTCTTCAGCTGTACATTATTGGGTGGACGGGTTCGGGGATGTCGTCCATCTTATTTCCCACATGAGTGTCCTGTCTGTGAACATGAGGAGAACTCTTTGTGTGAGATGTTGGTCTGTGGAGCGGCCATGTGAAGAACGCTTCGTGCTCATGTCTTCTGATGGTGAAGGTCTCCTCTGTGCCCCCAACCTGACCCTTAGACAACCTCATATAGGACGTCGCTGGTAGTCAGAGTTCTCATTGGCCCCAGCAAAAAAGGCCTCAAGCTGGGATGACGACTCCTCCCACTTCTGAAGCCAAGAAGCGTTCCTGACGTTTCTCTGAGACTTTAACCTCCAAGGCCAGACTTAAGCCAGGGGTCCAGTTCAGTCACAATCCTGGGGCCCCTAATACCACAAACCTACAGACAAGTTCTATTAAACATCCTAAGGGGAAGCCACCATTTCTCAAAGTGGGGGGACATCTGTTGGCCTTTGGGGTCACCTGGTCAGAGACATCTCTGCTTGGGTAAGAGACGTGGTGTCCAGAGGCTACAGGCTGGAGTTCCACTCCCTGCCCCCACCACGCTTCGTGTTGCCTTTGTCCCCGCATAGACTACTGGTCCTCCATGCTGCTCCTGCAGATCTTTTTGTTCTTTTTTTTTTATTTCATGGCTTTCAAACTAACTGCACCGTGCAGCTTAGTACAGAATTTCATCAATGTCAGGATGACTGAACTCCCACGCCTGCGCGAGATTGAAGTCACCTTGGCCCAGCCAATTAAAATGGCTGGAGATTAGTGCCCAAGAGCCGCCTGGCTGAAGATGTCAGTGGCTGGTGGGGAGCTCCGGTACACCTCAGCACTGGAGCCAAGAAAAGAACAGTTCTGCTTTAAGACTAATGGAGGACCTTTTTGGTTGGTCTACGCTTCTTCCGTCGCAGCAATAATTTCTGTAGGATAAAACGGGCGGTATCGCTAGGAATTGCTCCTCTGGATTGGACACTGGGATGGACAGTCATGGTTGTCCATTCTCACCTATTGCCAGAACTCGATCGTAGGATCATGTCTTTTGTTGGAAAGACGCCAGAAGTCGTTGATGGTAAAGTGTTATCTAATGCTGGAAAGAGTAAACCTCTTGTTGATGTGCTGGAAGGGTGACCACGGATGGGATCCCTGGGAGGTGCGACGCTGGGAATGGGAACGTCAGTATGATCCGTAGGGCTGTCCACATTTTCATTTTTTGGTGGGATGGTGTCACTCTCTGGTGGATTAAGCTCGCGGTGCCTGAACCCCTTGGTTGGCCTGCGCCTTTTCATTTGCCGGCATAAATCCTTTAGGCGAGCGCAGATGGGATCCCTAGTAGGTGCGACGCTGGGAATGGGAGAGTCAATCTTGTCCATAGCGTTGTCTGCATTTTCCCCTTTTGGTGGAATGATGACACTCGGTGGGATAATTTCTGTCTTCCATGGGGTCTCCTCTTTGTGCTTGACCACCATTTTTGGCATGCGGTTCTTCATTTGCCGGCATAGGTGAACACTGAGGGAATCCCGAGGTGTGATGCTGCCAATGGGAATGTCGGTATCATCCGTAGCGTTGTCCGCATTTTCAATTGTTGGTGGGAAGGTGTCATTACTTTCTGGTAGAATGATGTCACTCTGTGGGCTGATGTTGCTACTCTGCTGACCCAAGGAGATCTTCCCATTGTACAAACAGCAGAAAGGTTTCCGGGTTTTTACTCCAACCGTTTCCTTGTTCTAAAGCCTCAAGGAGGACATAGGCTGCATTTACTGGGGGGATTAGGGGGCATACAGGGGATTCCTGGGGCTGGGATCACTGTGAATAGTGGGGGGTTGGCATTGCTGAAATTTCGCACTGAGCTGTGCGGGTGCAGCTTAGTGTACTGGGGTGGATAGGCAGGTAAGACACACATCACTCCACAATTGGGATGCCATTGTGATGGTGACCGTCTCTTTGGTGCCTCTTGAGACATCTCCATAAAGGACGTCACTGGCAGGAAGGGTTCTCATTGGCCCCAGCAGAAAAGGCCTCAAGCTGGAAAGACTCCTTCCACTTCTGAAGCCAATCAGAGTTCCTTTCTTTTCTCCCAGGCTTAGGCCTCTAAGGCCAAACCTAGGCCAGGGGCCCAGTTCAGTCACAATCCTGGGGCCCCTAATCCCCAAACCTTCAGACTAGTCCTATTAAACCTCCTGAAGGGAAGTCCCCATTTCCTAAAGTGGGGGGACGTCTGTTGGCCTTTGGGGTCACCTGGTCAGCAGACATCTCAGAAGCTCAGGTAAGAGACGTGGTGTCCAGGGGCTACAGGCTAGAGTTCATCTCCCTGCCCCCACCCCGCTTCGTGTTGTCCAAACTGCCGGTGTCCCCGCAGGGACTGGCGGTCCTCCATGCTGCTCCTGCAGATCTGCTGACCCAAGGAGATCTCCCCATTGGACCAACAGCAGAAAGGTTTCCGGGTTTTTACTCCAACCGTTTCCTTGTTCTAAAGCCTCAAGGAGGACATAGGCTGCATTCACTGGGGGGATTAGGGGGCATACAGGGGATTCCTGAGGCTGGGATCACTGTGAACAGTGGGGGATGGGAAGTCTGTACAAAGCAATGACAGGCTGAGCCGGGACCACTCCCATGTATCCGCACATCCATCGGTCATCTGTGGTCAGGGAAGGATGAGCGATCCTGGCCCTAACCGTAGATGACCGATGGATGTGCGGATACATGGGAATGGTCGCGGCTCCTGTCAGCCTGTCATTGCTTTGTACAGACTTCCCATCCCCCACTGTTCACAGTGATCCCATCCGCAGGAATCCGCTGTATGCCCCTAATCCCCCGAGTGAATGCAGCCTATGTCCTCCTTGAGCTCGGGTTCACACCAATGCGGTGCGGGAAACGCTGCAAATCCTGTACGTTTCCCGCACCACATTGCAATCGCATCACGTTCATGCGATCTGGTGCGGGAGTCAGTAATAAATTATTGACACCCGAAACAGATGGCAAGACGCGATGTGATTGCCAGAAATCACATGACATGGGTGAGAAGACCCATACCATGTGATTCAGGTGCGGATCTAAAGACAGTCCTGCACCTTTGTGGTGCGGATGCGATGTGATTTGAGCCATAGGAAGTGTATGGCCCAAATCGCAGCGCACAGACATTTGCATGGAATGCGCAGAGGAATGCGGTGTGATTCCTGTGCAGACTCCATGCAGTGTCCCGCACCACATAGTGTGATCCGGCTGGGAGGCTTTAGAACAGGGAAAAGGTTGGAGTAAGGCCCCGGTCACAGGGGGCGTACTAATCCGTACAGCCGTGGGGGGCCGTGTTTACTTGCAGGGGATGTACCGGTGTTCATGCATCCCTGTGCAGGCAGGTTCATTGATGTCAGTTGGGATGCAGCGGCTGCATGGATACAGACACTGCTCCCAATGTAACATCTGTGCGGGTGAACAGCTGTGAACACAGATAGTGTGCGTTCAGGGCCATGCATCCATACGGATGTCAGATTGGGATCAGCATCTGTGTCCATGTTACCACTACGTCCCAACTGACATCAATGGAACTGCCTGCACAGGGGTGCATGAACACCGGGACATCCCCTGCAAATAAACACGGCCCCCCACGGCGGTACACATTGGTATGTCCCCTGTGAATGTGGCCTAAAAACCGGGAACTATTCTGCTGTTGGTCCAATGGGGAGATCTCCTTGGGTCAGCAGATCTGCAGGAGCAGCATGGAGGACCGCTAGTCCCTGCGGGGACACCGGCAGGTTGGACAACACGAAGCGGGGTGGGGGCAGGGAGATGAACTCTAGTCTGTAGCCCCTGGACACCACGTCTCTTACCTGAGCTTCTGAGATGTCTGCTGACCAGGTGACCCCAAAGGCCAACAGACGTCACCCCACTTTAGAAAGTAGGGAAATCCCTGCAGGAGGTTTAATAGGACTAGTCTGCAGGTTTGAGGATTAGGGGCCCCAGGATTGTGACTGAACTGGGCCCCTGGCTTAGGTCTGCTCTTGGAGGATGAAGCTTGGGAGAAAAGAAAGAAACTCTGATTGGCTTCCGAAGTGGGAGGAGTCTTTCCAGCTTGAGGCCTTTTCTGCTGGGACCAATGAGAACCCTTCCTGCCAGTGACGTCCTTTATGGAGATGTCTGAAGAGGCACCAAAGAGACGTTCATCATCAACATGGCGCCCCGAATGCAGTGTGATGTTGCTGCAATTGTCGCATGGCAAGACGCATGAGAATTGCGGGATGACGTGTGTGTTACATCGCACCTGGCTGAAGGCACCAAAGAGACGTCCACCATCAGAAGACATATATACAATGTTCTCTCTATATTGGGGTGTCCCCCCCCCCCATCATATCTGTATATACAATGCTCTCTCTATATTGGGGTGTCACCCCTCCCCCATCATATCTGTATATACAATGTTCTCTCTATATTGGGGTGTCACCCCTCCCTCATCATATCTGTGTATACAATGTTCTCTCTATATTGGGGTGTCACCCCCCCATCATATCTGTATATACAATGTTCTCTCTATATTGGGGTGTCACCCCTCCCCCATCATATCTGTATATATAATGTTCTCTCTATATTGGGGTGTCACCCCTCCCCCATTATATCTGTATATACAATGTTCTCTCTATATTGGGTTCCCCCCCCCCCCATCATATCTGTATATACAATGTTCTCTCTATATTGGGGTGTCTCCCCTCCCCCATCATATCTGTGTATACAATGTTCTCTCTATATTGGGGTGTCACCCCTCCCCCATATCTGTATATACAATGTTCTCTCTATATTGGGGTGTCACCCCTCCCCCATCATATCTGTGTATCTAATGTTCTCTCTGAGTCTTCTGGCCGGCCTCTTCAGTTGGCCCGCGCTTCTTCTTTAGCCGCAATACATTCTATAGGTGTCAGACACCACCTGACGGTATCTCTAGTGGCCCACAGTGCGGGGTTCCTCAGCACGCGGGGTCTAAGTCCCAATCTGCTTATGCACCAGGGCCCCTGATGGTGGGGATGGACTTGGAGCAGACCGAGACCAGGGCGCGACCCCTGAGTATGTCCAGCAGTGGTAGAGAGTACCGTCAGAGGTGTTGCGGGAAATAGAGCCTGACAAGAAGAGGCTGGTAGGCCTTGCAGCAGGGACTGATCCTTGCGGGATGGATGGATGGACAGTCAGCGTGACGTAAGGCGTAGTCAGGCAGGCCGGGTCAGCAACGTGCGGGCAGTGAGGTACCGGAGGAGCAGGCAGGAGAGTGGTCAGGGTCACGAGCCGGGTTCAGCAACGTGCGGGCAGCGAGGTACCGGAGGAGCAGGCAGAGAATGGTCAGGGTCACGAGCCGGGTTCAGCAACGTGCGGGCAGCGAGGTACCGGAGGAGCAGGCAGAGAATGGTCAGGGTCACGAGCCGGGTTCAGCAATGTGCGGGCAGCGAGGTACCGGAGGAGCAGGCAGCAGAGTGGTCAGGGTCACGAGCCGGGTTCAGCAACGTGCGGGCAGCGAGGTACCAGAGGAGCAGGCAGAGAATGGTCAGGGTCACGAGCCGGGTTCAGCAACGTGCGGGCAGCGAGGTACCGGAGGAGCAGGCAGAGAATGGTCAGGGTCACGAGCCGGGTTCAGCAACGTGCGGGCAGCGAGGTACCGGAGGAGCAGGCAGAGAATGGTCAGGGTCACGAGCCGGGTTCAGCAACGTGCGGGCAGCGAGGTACCGGAGGAGCAGGCAGGAGAGTGGTCAGGGTCACGAGCCGGGTTCAGCAACGTGCGGGCAGCGAGGCACCGGAGGAGCAGGCAGAGAATGGTCAGGGTCACGAGCCGGGTTCAGCAACGTGCGGGCAGCGAGGTACCAGAGGAGCAGGCAGAGAATGGTCAGGTCAAGCAGGAGACAACCAGCAGGGTCAGGATCAAGCAGAGGTCGGCAACAGGAAACTTCACAAACCAGATGACAGGAACAGGATAATAAGACATACCTCCTGTCCTGTTTAGATAGCGCGCCCTGCGCTGTCATTGGTGCCAGGCGCCTGTCCGCGATCGGGAGTGCGCATGCGCGGCCGTCGCCGCCGCCACGATCGCCCAGGGCCCACTGGCTAGAGCGTGTCGGTGTTCTGTGCATGCGCCACCCGGCGTATCGCGGCAGAACACCCGACCCCTGACAATAGGTGAATACGGCTGCGATATTTAGGAGGTGACACAGTCGAAGATGAAACAGTCTGCTGGACATATAACTGGATGTCTCCCGCACAAGATGACGGCGACCTGGTATGAGGTGGGATTGTTGAGATTTTTCACCTTAGGTCGCTTGTGCTTCTTCTTTCGCTGGAATAAATTGCGTGGATTAAAGCGGGTGCCATCACTAGGAGATGCACCGCTGGGATGGCCAGTCGGTTGGTCAGTCCCAGAACTAATGTCATCGCTTGGTGGTTGGATGATGTCACTGATTGATGACATGGTAGAATATCTCTTAGGAATGATGTCATGCGTTGATGGGACGGCATCATCACCCTGTGGAATGACATCACTCGTTGATGGGACGGTATCATCAATCTGTAGAATGACATCACTCAGTAATGGGACGGTATCATCGCCCTGTGGAATGACGTCACTCATTGATGAGAACATTTTGCCATAACTGAACTCTATGGTTGGCCAGCGCCTCTTCATTGCCCGGCATAAATCCCGTAGGATAAAACGGGTGGTATCGCTAGGAATTTCACCTCTGGATTGGACACTGGGATGGACAGTCATGGTTGTCCATTCTCGCCTATTGCCAGAACTCGATCGTAGGATCATGTCTTTTGTTGGAAAGACGCCAGAAGTCGTTGATGGTAAAGTGTTATCTAATGCTGGAAAGAGTAAACCTCTTGTTGATGTGCTGGAAGGGTGACCACGGATGGGATCCCTGGGAGGTGCGACGCTGGGAATGGGAAAGTCAGAATCTCCCGTAGCTCTGTCCGCATATTCATCTTTTGGTGGTATGTGGTCACTCTCTGGTAGATTGAGCTTGCGGTGCCTGAACTCCTTGGTTGGCCTGCGCCTCCCCATTGGCCGGCATAGATCCCGTAGGTGAGCACGGATGTCATCCCTGGGAGGTGCGACGCTGGGAATGGGAAGGTCAGTCTCTTCCATAGCACTGTCCACACTTTCACTTGTTGATGGGAAGATGTTAATGTTCCTGAGCCGCTTGTTTCGCTCGCTCCTCCTCATTTCCCGGAGTAAATCCGTTATGTGAGCACGGACGTCATTGCTAGGAGGTGTGAGGATGGGAGTACGAAAGTCAGCCTGGTCCATAGTGATGTCTATTGTTAGATCGATGTCAATCGTCGGTGGGTTGATGTTGCTTTTCGTTGGTTGGATCCATTGGTGAAATGGCTTGAAATATTTTAGGAACATTACCAGCAGCAAGATGATAAGTCCCAACAAACATTCTGATTGGTGCTCAGCAACAGTATTTATAAGCATGGGTAGCACTGTGTTCCCTAAGGCCGCCCACCCATTGGACCAGACTGACTGGAGCCCAGCAACCATCCATTGGTAGCAGTCAGTGGCATTTATAAGCATGGGTGGGATTCTGTTCCCTAAGGCTGCCCACCCATTGGACCAGACTGACTGGAGCCCAGCAACCATCCATTGGTAGCAGTCAGTGGCATTTATAAGCATGGGTGGGGCTGTGTTCCCTAAGGCTGCCCACCCATTGGACCAGACTGACTGGAGCTCAGCAACCATCCATTGGTAGCAGTCAGTGGCATTTATAAGCATGGGTGGGGCTGTGTTCTCTGAGGTTGGCCCCTCGCTGTACCAGACATCGAGTAGTTGATAAAAGAATTCAATCAGCTCCAGGAACATCAAATATTGTTCTAATATTGTGGCCAGATGATTCCTGCGCAGGATGTACCTCAGAATGAGAACACTTATCAGGACTGTCCCCTTATACCAGAATGGAATGGTGGCCAGTAGTGAAAACCAACTGATGGGTCCTGGGGACTCATTTTCCAATTCTCTGACCTTTTCCTGCTCCAGTTCTTCCATCATCTTCATGGTCCTCCCCTCCTCCATGCGTATATCTGGGGAGTCTTTGATGAAATATCGGTGTTCCTCCATCATCTTCATGCTCCCCCCCTCCATGCGGATATCTGGGGAGTCTTTGATGAAATTTCTTTGTTCCTCCATAATCTTCATATCATTGTCCTTGTCCATGCCGGTCTTTGTGGAGTCTTTGATGTCCTTCCTGTGTACTCCCCAAGGGAGCAACAGGATAACAATCGCGGCAAAGATTCTGCACATTTTTGTTTTTTTTTTTTTAGAAAAAAAACAGGAGCTCTGTAAGGAAGCAGCTGTCTCTGGTGAGAGAAAACAGCAACTGAGGACTCACAGTGAGGGAGGTCATGTGACCACAGTGAGGGGGGCGGGGTTTATGTGTGACCAATCAGCAGCCTCTGTTCAGCCTGCTTTACTCTGATTGGCTCATCTGGGATCCAGTCTGTTTACAGTGCAAAGTCACAGTGAGGGGGGCGGAGTTTATGTGTGACCAATCAGCAGCCTCTGTTCAGCCTGCTTTACTCTGATTGGCTCATCTGGGATCCAGTCCAGGCGGCTTTGGATTGGATGTTGGGATGTAGAGCAGATCTGGATTGGATCCTATTATATAACATTGATAACATTTCCCTGTATTTATAATATAGACGCCTCTGTTTATATTCATACAATGTTATTATAATGTCATTTTATTTATTTTACTGTATTAATAGGATTGTAATGATTGATATGAATTGTAATATAAACAATAATGGGTGTAATATTAATAATCCCAATAATTATAATACAATAAAGCTGTTCTGTGTATTTGGATGACAGAAATCTCCTGGCCATTCTCTGTGCTGACATTTCCCTGATGTAATGCACACAGGAGCCGCTAGAGGGCAGCAACACTCAGCTCCTCCTGTAGTGTCCCATCACCATAGATTTCCTCCTGGAAGACCCATCACCATGGAGACCAGGCAGGAAGTGATCGGTGTTTTCATGGTGTCTGGAGGGGAAGTTGGGGAAGCTGCGCCCCGGGGTGGCCGGGAAGGGGAAGTGCTGGGGGAAGGGAGACACTGGGGGAAGGGAGACACTGGGGGGGGGGGGGTCAGCCCCCATTATTATTATGGGTAATAAGATGTGTAATCATATATAATGTTATAGTGATACATCGTCATAACTCCTCTGATAGTCACACTTATTGTTATCATTAACCATCACCGCTATACCCCCCCCCCATCATCACTATACCCCCCCCATCATCGCTATACCCCCCCCATCATCACTATACCCCCCCATCATCACTATACCCCCCCATCATCACTATACCCCCCCCCATCATCACTATACCCCCCCCCATCATCACTATTCCCCCCCCCATCATCGCTATACCCCCCCCATCATCACTATACCCCCCCCCATCATCACTATACCCCCCCATCATCACTATACCCCCCCATCATCGCTGTACCCCCCCCATCACTGCTATATTCCCCCCATCATCGCTATACCCCCCATCATCGCTATACCCCCCCCATCATTGCTATACCCCCCCCCATCACCGCTATACCCCCCCATCATTTCTATACCCCCCCATCATCACTATACCCCCCCATCATCGCTATACCCCCCCCCCATCATCGCTATACCCCCCCATCATCGCTATACCCCCCCATCATCGCTATACCCCCCCATCATCACTATACCCCCCCATCATCGCTATACCCCCTCCCCCATGTTTGGGACCCCCTGTATGACCTTTACCGGGGTAATCAGGACGGATGGCGGATGCAATGCTTTACAAGCTGCTAATAAAACAATTATAAATACACATTTTTTTTACCTGCAAAACACGGCATTTATTTATTTATTTCATTGTTTTTTAAGGTGAACTTCTATTGTTGGAGAATATTTCTCTGGCTGTCAGTTTGCATTTGTATCTTCTATGCTGGGAAAAGGTTTCTTTGAGTTGTGATGATTTGGTTTGTGATTATGATGGGTCACCATTGTGAACTAACCATCCGTTTTACTCTTCTAGAAGATCAGGAAATATTCCCGGACACATTCCTTGCTGACCCCCCAACATTAATAAAAGGGGGCGTTCAGAAGAGGGCGACAGACCCCAGTGTAGGCGAAGGGATGATGGCGTGCCCCCTGTCTTCTCTGACAGCCAATGGTGAGTTCACATGGGGAATGCCCTTCATCACTGAGCTGACAACACTGTCTCTGCTGCACTGAAATCCCAAGCAGTGTTGTCAGCCCCGGCCAGTTCTTCTCTGTATTACTAATAGCGTGTTAGGAGGCCTGGATCCCAAATGGGAAAACAGATTTGATGAAGAGAGGCAGCTCTGTAATGTGGGGTATCCCTGAGGGTCCCCAGAAAAGTGTCCAAGGATGAGAGTGCCCCCGGATAGTGTACGTCCAGTAAATGTTTATCAAATGTTACTTCAACTTTAAAGGATAAATGTAAAGGTGTACAACCCCCCCTCCCATCCCCCGATACCTGCTGTACAACCCCCCCTCCCATCCCCCGATACCTGCTGTACAACCCCCCCTCCCATCCCCTGATACCTGCTGTACTTACCTTTGGGGTGGGAGCTGTCAGGGCTCCCACAGGTGACCCAGTAGTCCAGGGATTCTCTGGGCAGCACTTCCTGGAAGGAGAAAGTACAGAGGGACCTGTGGGGGGGGGGGGGGGTACGGTGTTCATACACCCTCTGCACTGCATTTGTATTGTGGAGCTCACGGTGAGCTGACTATCTTCTACCCCCTCTGCTATGATATGCCCCCCCCCATGTATGTATGGTGGCATCAGTCTTGGGCAAGCGCCTGGTGCTGAAATCAGCGCCATCCATCAACTCTCATCCATTCTTCAAAACATCACGGTCAGACAGCGGTGGGGGGGGGATAGAGGGGCGTGCTGTCAACCACGCTAGCCCCCAGTCTACAGCACATGTAATACATACATGCACTCTGTCACCTAGAGCTCAGGATGAAATACACATTATAGATTCTCCTTTGAAGCTGGACTCCAGGTATGAAAAGAACATCAATGAATCCTCATAATCTCCTGTACAGCAGAGCTCAGGCTGGGAGATGGAGGAGCATCAGAGGGAACCAATAGGAATAGATAGAATTTGTGGTGGTTTTTGCCCATGTGATTGGTTCTGGCCTCTTTCACATAACCGTTCCAATCAGGTCCACCTGTCAGTTTTTGGATTTGGCTAAACAGGCCAGACTTCCCTCCCCACCTCCATCAATGAGACTTCCCTCCCCACCTCCATCAATGAGACTTCCCTCCCCACCTCCATCAATGAGACTTTCCTCCTCACATCCACCAATGAGACTTCCCTCCCCACCTCCATCAATGAGACTTTCCTCCTCACATCCACCAATGAGCCCCCACTGGGTTGTTTTCTTTTTGTGCTAAAAAGATTGGGGAAAAAAAACCAAACCGTTTTCTTTGTTCTGTTATACAATTTTGCACATTCTCCTCCAGGTTGCTGATGCCTCTCCAGTCGCCGTCATCTCGTCCAGCGTGCCCGCCAGTACTGGGGTGCACTTACCTGCGGGCGCCGTAGTTACTTTGGCTCCGCCCCCAGACATCATCGGGATGAAGGACAGCGGAGGAGATGTAAGTCCCTGATTTCAGTCTTCTGCTTCATTCTGCCTCAAGTATTCAGGGAAAGGGAAAAGCTGTCACTTTGTAACAGGTTCTCTTTATAGCCCCGCCTCCTCTGCGGCTCTTTTTGTATAAATGGTTTGGTTAGGAAGGGAAGGATTACCATACACTTACAGATCTAAAGCCAGCGAGTTATAGAGGAAATAATGCAGCATGCAGACCTTTTACTAAAGCGCAACTCCACCAAAAAGGGGAAATTCCGCTTTAACCACTTGCCTACCGGGCACTTATACCCCCTTCCTTACCAGGCCAATTTTCAGCTTTCAGCGCTCTCACACTTTGAATGACAATTACTCAGTCATGCAACACATATAAAATTTTCGTCCTTTTTTTCACACAAATAGAGCATTATTTTGGTGGTATTTACTCACCACTGGGTTTTTTATTTTTTGCACTATAAATGAAAAAAGACCGAAAATTTTGAAAAAAAATGCGTTTTTCTTAGTATTTGTTATAAAATTTTTCAAATAAGTAATTTTTCTTCATATATCTTCACCAAAATTTATACTACTACATTTGTTTGGTAAAAATAACACAAATCAGTGCATATTATTTGGTCTGTGTGAAAGCTAGAAAGTCTACAAGCTATGGTACCAATCATTGAAAATTGATCACACCTGATGTACCGATGCCCTATCTCATTTCTTGAGGCCCTAACAAGCCAGAACAGTACAAATACCCCATAAATGACCCCTTTTTGGAAAGTAGACATTCCAAAGTATTCAGTAAGAGGCATGGTGAGTTTTTTAAAGCTGTAGTTTTTTCCAAAAATTCTTTGGAAAATTAAATTTTATTTATTTATTTATTTTTTTTCCCAAAAGATTGGCATATTAACAAGTTATTTCTCACACACAGCACAGGTATACTTGCAACTACACCCCAAAATATTTTCTGCTGCTTCTCCTGAATATAATGATACCAAATGTGTTAGACTTTTGAACATCCTGACCACATAGAGAGGCCCAACATGCAAGGAGCATCAACAAGTGTTCTAGGGACATAAATTACACATCTAACATCTTGACTACGTATTACAATTTTGAAGGCCTTAAAGCACCAGGACAATGGAATTACCCACAAAATGACTCCATTTTGAGAAGCAAACACCCCAACCTATAATCCATGAGGCATAATGAGTCTTTTGAACATGTCGTTTATTTCCAAAAGTTTTCGGAATATGCGGGAAGAAAATGAAAATATATTTTTTTTACACAAAGTTGTCGATTTATAAGATATTTCTAAAGCATAGCATGTAAATACCACAAAATACACTCCAAAATACATTTTGCTACTCCTCCTGAATATAACGATACCAAATGTGTGAGACTTTTCCGCAGCCTCACCACATAGAGAGGCCCAACATGCAAGGAGCACCATCAGGTGTTCTAGGGACATAAATTGCACATTTAACATCTTGACTACCTATTACACTTTTGAAGACCTTAAAGCACCAGGACAATTGAATTACCCACAAAATGACTCCATTTTGAGAAGCAAACACCCCAACCTAACTTCCATGAGGCATAATGAGTCTTTTGAACATGTTGTTTATTTCCAAACGTTTTTGGAATATGCGGGAAGAAAATGAAAACTTATTTTTTTTTCCACAAAGTTATCCATTTATAAGATATTTCTAACACATAACATGTAAATACCACAAAATACACCCCAAAATACATTCTACTACTCCTCCTGAATATAACGATACCAAATATGTGAGACTTTTCCGCAGCCTCACCACATAGAGAGGCCCAACATGCAAGGAGCACCATCAGGTGTTCTAGGGACATAATTTACACATCTAGTATCTTGACTACCTATTACACTTTTGAAGGTCTTGAAGCACCAGGACAACTGAATTACCCACAAAATGACCACATTTTGAGAAGCAAACACCCCAACGTATATTCCGTGAGGCATAATGAGTCGTTTGAACATGTCAATTATTACCCAAAGTTTTCAGAATATGCGGGAAGAAAATGAAAACATATTTTTTTTTACAGAAAGTTGTCCATTTATAAAATATTTCTAACACACAGCACGTAAATACCAAAAAAAAAACCCCAAAATACATTCTGCTACCTCTCCTGAGTATGGCAATAGCAAATGTGTGAGACTTTTCTACAGCCTGGCCATATACAGAGGCCCAACATCCAAGTAGCATCTTTAGGCGTTCTAAGGGCAAAAATTACACATCTAATTTCTTGACAACCTAAAACACTTTTGATGGTTTTGGAGGACCAGGACAAAGGAAGCACCCACAAAATGACCCAGTTTTGGAAAGCAAACACTCCAACGTATTTTTTAGGAGGCATAATGAGTCTTTTGAACATGTCGTTTTTTTCCACAAGTTTTCAGAAAATGTGGAAAAAAAATTAAAACTTTATTTTTTTACACAAAGTTGTCGATTTATAAGATATTTCTAACACATAACATGTAAATACCACAAAATACACCCCAAAATACATTCTGCTACTCCTCCTGAGTATGGTAATACCACATGTGTGAGACTTTTCTACAGCCTGACCACATAGAGAGGCCCAACATGCAAGGAGCACCATCAGGTGTTCTAGGGACATAAATTACACATCTAATATCTTGACTACCTATTACAATTTTGAAGGCCCTGAAGCACCAGGACAATGGAATTACCCACAAAATGACCCCATTTTGAGAAGTAAACACCCCAACATATATTCTATGAGGCATAATGAGTCTTTTGAACGTGTCATTTTTTTCCACAAGCTTTCGGACTATGTAAAAAGAAAATGAAAACGTTTTTTTTTACACAACGTTGTTCATTTATAAGATATTTCTAACACATAGCATGTAAATACCACAAAATATACCCCAAAATACATTCTGCTATTCCTCCTGAGTATGGCAATACCACATATGTGACACTTTATAACAGCCTGGCCACATACAGAGGCCCAACATGAAGGTAGGTGTTCTAGGGACATAAATTACACATCTAATTTCCAGACAACCTATCATTTTTGAAGGCCCTTCATATTTCTAACACATAGCATGTACATACCAAGAATTACACCCCAAAATACATTTGAGAAAATGGTAAGCAAAAGATTACCTGTGGTTTTAGTAGTGCAGTTGTCCACAGAGGAGAGCATTGATCCAGGCAGCAGGCAGGGATGTGGTCAGCTACATCAAAAGCAATTGTCCAGGCAGCAGACAGGATTATTGTCCATTGTCAGTACAGGAAGCAGGCAGATATATCATCAGAGCAGCCAAACCATTGGTCCAGGCAGCAGGCAGAGATGTGGTCAGCAGCCAAAGGATTGTCAAGGCAGAGACACGGCATAGCCAAAATATCAGTCCCGGTAGTAGGCAGGAACATGGTCCATGGTACAGGTAGCAGGCAGAGGCGTGGTCAGTTCATGTGTCAGGCAGCGGCATGTTGGCAATAAGTTGGCAGCAGGCAGAAATATCAGGTTTAGGGCCCCGTCAGCTAAGACAGGGGTAGAGGCTTCGTCCCACCCATCTCTTCGAAGCCTCCGGACTAACAGACCCTTTTTTGGGAATTATAAAACCCAGAGAAAACCAAAAACTTAGTTTTCTCCACTCCGAAAAACTATTCTGAAGCCCCTCACATATGTGAGACCCCTGTATTATTTTGAATCATAATACTACAAAGCAGGGCAGAAGATCAGTCCAAGCGGCGGGGCAAAAAACGTGGTCAATTAACAAGCCGAGGTCAGTTCTGATGGAAAGCAGAGGCATCGTCAATAAACAGGCCAGGGTCATTTCCAGAGCAGGCAGAGATATGGTCAGTTTAGGCGGCAGGCAGAGGCGTGGTCGAATAACAGGCCAGGGTCAGTTCCAGAACAGGCAGAGGTATGGTCAGTTTAGGCAGCAGGCAGTGGCGTTGTCAAATAACAAGCTAGGGTCATTTCAGGAGCAGGCAGAGGCATGAGGAGTGAATGGCAGGAAATTCATAATTACGTTTACCATACTTCACTAATATTTTACAGAAGTATGGTAACGGCGGAAACAGTAACCTATGCAGAGGCCTGGTTGGGAAGGACACTGAGGACAATAAATGCTGGTGTCTCGTCTAACTCCTCTTCTGGAGCACACCCGACATTTTTTTTGACGTCTTTGACCTCCTTCTCTGCGAGGGACTTTTTCAGGAAAATGCTGTTCCTGGAGTCTACTCACTACATCTGAGTGAACACTTTCTGGTGGGCCTCCAGGGTACAAAAGGGCAGTGACAATTTCTTCCTGATACCAAAGAAAGGGCATGGGTGTCTCGGTGGATTTCCGGTAGATTATATATGTGTTATAAACGGCCAAATTAAAAAAATAAATGGAGACTTTTTTATACCAATGGCGGGTTCTTCTTACAGCAAGGTAGGGCTGGATCATCTGATCATTGAAGTCAACTCCCCCCATGAATAAATTATAATCATGGACACATTCTGGTTTTTGGAATGCGCCATTTTTTCTGGTGATTTGCACGTGGTTGTCATTATGAATTGATGAGAGCATGTAGATGTCTCGTTTGTCCCTCCACTTCAAAGCCAATATCTCTTCGTTCCGCAAAGTCACTGACTCCCCTCTCTGTAGTCTTGTGTTCACCAGCCTTTGCGGGAATCCCTTCCTATTCGATCTCACGGTGCCACATGCTAGTGTTCTCCTTCGGTGAAGATTGCGGAAAAGGGGTAAGCTGGTGTAAAAGTTATCAACATAGAGATGATAACCCTTTTCAAAGAGTGGAAACACAAGCTCCCAAACAACTTTTCCACATGCTCCAATATAATCTGGGCATTCAGGGGGATGCAGTTGGCTGTCCTTTCCTTCGTACACGAGGAAGGCGTACACGTACCCCGTGGCTCTGTCGCATAACTTATAAAGTTTAATCCCATATCGGGCCCTTTTGCTGGGGATAAACTGCTTGAAACTCAGCCTGCCACTGAAGGGGACAAGTGACTCATCCACGCAGATGTGTTTTTCTGGGACAAATAATTGGGCAAATTTATCAGAGAAGAAATTAAGGAGTGGCCGAATTTTATATAGTTTATCATATTCTGGGTCATTTTGAGGAAGGCACTGGGTGTTATCGTTGTAATGCAGGAACCTCATGATCATTTGATATCTTGTTCTGGACATGACTGATGAGAAAACTGGCATGTGATAGATTGGGCGGGTAGACCAGTAGGAGTGTAATTGATTTTTTTTGTGAGTCCCATATTAAATGTGAGGCCCAAAAATGTTTTAAATTCCTCCACTGTCAACTGCTTCCATTCATACGGACGGGCATAACATGAATCTGGGTTTGTAGCTATGAACTGTTGGGCATAGAGGTTGCACTGGTCCACAATTAAATTTAGAAAGTCATTGGTAAAAATTAAATTAAAAAAATCAATAGGGGCAAAATTTTCTGTGTTTACCTGGACTCCTGGCTGGGCAGTAAAAGGGGGGATGTTAGCTGCTCCAGAGTTAGAGGGAAGCCATAGGGGGTTTTGAAGGGCATATGGAAGAGTGGCATGGGTCCTAACCCTTTGGGGCTGAGGTAACACCTGACTAGGACCTGGTCTTTCTTGACGTCCTCCATTTCTTGTGGAAGCCACTGCTCTGCTAGTGGATGCTACCGCGCTACTTTTGGTAGCCTGCTCCTCACCAGAACGCCTTCGTTTGATGGGCACAATTTCCTCCTCCTCCGATGATGATTCTGTAACAGATCCACTGCTTAAAACGGGCTCATACTCCAAATCAGAACCACGCTCATAATCCAAATCAGAATCAGGCTCTGAGAGCTCCCCGCTGCTCTCGTCGGTCATGGATAAAATTTGGTACGCCTCCTCGCAAGAAAATAATTTTTTGGACATACTGGGACAGTTGAGGCTGCACTGATGGGTGCTGATGAGGCTGCACTTGTGGGTGCTGATGGGGGTACACTGCTAGGTCCTGATGAGGGTGCGCTGATGGGGATGCACTGATGAGAGTGCACTGACGGGTGCTGATGAGGCTGCACTTGTTGGTGATTATAGGGGTGCACTGCTGAGCACTGATGAGGGTGCGCTGTTGGGGGTGCACTGATGGGTGCTGCTGATGAGGCTGCACTAATGGACACTGATGAGGTTGCACTGCTGTGCAATAATGGGCTGCACTGATAAACTGCCACTGATGTGCTCTGATGGGTGCTAATGAGGATCCACTGATAGGGTGGTACTGATGTGTATGAATAAGTGGCACTGATGTACACTGATAAGCTGCAGTGATGAAGCAGCACTGGTGGACACTGATGAGCACCGATAAGTTGCAGTGATGAGACAGCACTGATGAGCACTGATAAGCTGCAGTGATGAAGCAGCACTGGTGGACACTGATGAGCCCTCACTAATGGGCACTGATGAGCACTTGCTGATGGGCACTGATGTGCACAGATCGGCACTGATGAGCACCGATATGCACAGTTGAGCACTGATGGGCACTCACTGGTGGGCACTGATGAGCACAGATGGGTACTGACAGGCACCGATGAGCAGATGGGCACTGATGTGCACTCACTGGTGGACACTGATGAGGACAGATGGGCACTCACTGGTGGGCACTGATGAGCACTGACAGGCACCGATGAGCACTGATGTGCACTCACTGGCGGGTACTGATGAGCACAGATGGGCACTCACTGGTGGGCACTGACATGCACAGATGGGCACCGACGGGCACCGATGAGCACAGATAAGCACTGACGGGCACAGATGAGTACTCACTGGTGGGCACCGAGGAGCACAGATGAGCGCTGATGGGCACTGATATACACACTGGCAGGCACAGATGAGCACAGATGGGCATTCACTGGTGGGCACTGATGAGCACAGATGGGCACTGACAGGCACCGAGGAGCACTGATGGGCACTGATGTGCACTCACTGGCGGGTACTGATGAGGACAGATGGGCACTCACTGGTGGGCACTGACATGCACAGATGGGCACTGACGGGCACAGGCACTGATATACACACTGGCAGGCACTGATGAGTACAGATGGGCACTGTAGATCACAGATGGGCACTGTAGATCACAGATGGGCACTGATGAGCAAAGATGGGCACTGTAGATCGCAAATGGTCACTGTAGAGCACAGGGCACTGTAGAGCACTGATGGGCACTGTAGAGCACTGATGGGCACTGTAGATCACAGGTGGGCACTGTAGAGCACTGATGGGCACTGTTGATCACAGGTGGGCACTGTTGATCACAGGTGGGCACTGTAGAGCACTGATGGGCACTGTAGATCACAGGCGGGCACTGTAGAGCACTGATGGGCACTGTATAGCACTGGTGGGCACTGTATAGCACTGATGGGCACTGTAGATCACAAACAGGGCACTGTAGATCACAGACAGGGCAGTGTAGATCACAGACAGGGCACTGTAGATCACAGACAGGGCAGTGTAGATCACAGATAGGGCAGTGTAGATCACAGACAGGGCACTGTAGATCACAGACAGGGCAGTGTAGATCACAGATAGGGCAGTGTAGATCACAGACAGGGCACTGTAGATCACACTCACAGTTGTAAGAACTGATTCTCTCTCCTTTCCTCACACTCGGTATTGGTGTGAGGAAAGGAGAGAGAAAACCCAGCCATGACCCTGCTGTGTTTACATTTGTGATCGCTCTGTCCAATGAAGAGCGACCACAAATGTAATCAGCAGCTGTAAGTGGCTGTTCACCCCCCTCTTCCTAATGTGCTGTGTCCGAGGGACACAGCCGTCACTGACAGTACCCGATGCGCGCCGCCGGGGGCGCGCGAGAAGCGCGATCACGGGAGGACGTCATATGACGCCCACCCAGAACTGGCCGGCCGCGGTGCAGCCGACATTCGGCTATGCGCGGTCGGCAAGAAGTTAAAGTGACATCAACCACTTGCCTACCGGGCACTTTTACCCCCTTCCTGCCCAGGCCAGATGTCACACTTTGAATAACAATCGCACGGTCATGCAACATTGCATCCAAACTAAATTTATATCTTTTTTTTTGACAAATAGAGCTTTTTTTTGCTATTTAATCATCACTGGGGGGGGGGGGGAAGGGGGGTTATTTTGTGCTAAACAAAAGAAAGACCAAACATTATGAAAAAAATATATATTTTCTCTAAAGTTTTGTAAATAGGTGATGTTTCTCCTTCAATGATGTGTGCAGATGAGGCTGCACTGATGGGCACTGAGAGCCAGCACTGATGGGCATTGATTGGTGGGACTGATGGGCACTGACAGCCAGCACTGAGAAGGCACTGATAGTCAGCACTGATGGGTATTGATCAGGAGGCACTGTTGAGGCTGCACCAATATGCAGAACTGATAGACGGCACTGCTGGGCACTGATGGGCACAGACAAGCGGCCCTGATGGGCATTTATTGGAGGGACTGATGGGTACTGACATCCAGCACTGAGGAGACACTGATACTCAGCACTGATGGGTATTGATGAGGAGGCCGTGTTGAGGCTACACCAATATGATGCACTGATGGGACCTTAAATTCAACACTTATAAGCACTGATAGCGTGCACTGATGGCACCGATACAAAGCACTGATGGGGCTACACTGATAAGTGCCCTGATGATCAGTGTATTTGTCCCCTCTGAGAAATGCCGCTTCCCAGCTCTCCTCTCCTCATGTGCTGTGAGCGGGAGGAGAGGACTGCCGATATCCAGCATTTCTGATTTACACTGATCGGCTGTGATTGGGCACAGCTCACCACATGGTAAAAGGCTGCTCTGATTGGCCCTTTTCTTGGACATATGATCAGCTGTGGCTGAAGGAGACAGGGATCAAAGAATTCTATGTTTTATTGTATTTGCTTCTCACCTACAAATAAAAAAAAATATTTTTTCCATTTCTAATCCTATTATTGCCATTATTATTCGGATAATTATCATTATAAATATTTTTTCTATTATTAATATTATCACGCCAATACTAAGGAGGCGAAGCAGCCATCTTGGATATTGCGTTGGCTGGGAATCGAACCCAGGTCAGCTGCTTGGAAAGCGGCTATGCTAACCACTACACCACCAACACGAGGTTGCATGTTTTTAGAATGTGGGAGAAAACCGGAGTACCCGGAGGAAACCCACGCAGGCACAGGGAGAACATGCAAACTCCATGCAGATAGGGTCCTGGTCAGGATTTCAACCAAGGACCCCAGTGCTGCAAGGCTAACCAATAAGCCTCTGTGCTGCCCATATTTTGGCCTCTGATGTATAAGGCCCGCCCCCGCTGAGCGGGGTAAATCAGTGATGTCCAGTAGAGATTAGAGATGATGTCTTCAGCTGTACATTATTGGGTGGACGGGTTCGGGGATGTCGTCCATCTTATTTCCCACATGAGTGTCCTGTCTGTGAACATGAGGAGAACTCTTTGTGTGAGATGTTGGTCTGTGGAGCGGCCATGTGAAGAACGCTTCGTGCTCATGTCTTCTGATGGTGAAGGTCTCCTCTGTGCCCCCAACCTGACCCTTAGACAACCTCATATAGGACGTCGCTGGTAGTCAGAGTTCTCATTGGCCCCAGCAGAAAAGGCCTCAAGCTGGGATGACGACTCCTCCCACTTCTGAAGCCAAGAAGCGTTCCTGACATTTCTCTGAGACTTCAACCTCCAAGGCCAGACCTAAGCCAGGGGCCCAGTTCAGTCACAAGTCTGGGGCCCCTAATCCCCAAACCTACAGACAAGTTCAATTAAAAGTCCTAAAGGTAAGCCGCTATTTCCCAACGTGGGGGGACATCCCAATATAGAGAGAACATTGTATATACAGATATGATGGGGGAGGGGTGACACCCCAATATAGAGAGAACATTGTATATACAGATATGATGGGGGATGGGTGACACCCCAATATAGAGAGAACATTGTATATACAGATATGATGGGGGAGGGGTGACACCCCAATATAGAGAGAACATTGTATATACAAATATGATGGGGGGGGGGTGACACCCCAATATAGAGAGAACATTGTATATACAGATATGATGGGGGAGGGGTGACACCCCAATATAGAGAGAACATTGTATATACAGATATGATGGGGGAGGGGTGACACCCCAATATAGAGAGAACATTGTATATACAGATATGATGGGGGAGGGGTGACACCCCAATATAGAGAGAACATTGTATATACAGATATGATGGGGGAGGGGTGACACCCCAATATAGAGAGAACATTGTATATACAGATATGATGGGGGAGGGGTGACACCCCAATATAGAGAGAACATTGTATATACAGATATGATGGGGGAGGGGTGACACCCCAATATAGAGAGAACATTGTATATACAGATATGATGGGGGAGGGGTGACACCCCAATATAGAGAGAGCATTGTATATACAGATATGATGGGGGAGGGGTGACACCCCAATATAGAGAGAACATTGTATATATGTCTTCTGATGGTGGACGTCTCTTTGGTGCCTTCAGCCAGGTGCGATGTAACACACACGTCATCCCGCAATTCTCATGCGTCTTGCCATGCGACAATTGCAGCAATATCACACTGCATTCGGGGCGCCATGTTGATGGTGAACGTCTCTTTGGTGCCTCTTCAGACATCTCCATAAAGGACGTCACTGGCAGGAAGGGTTCTCATTGGCCCCAGCAGAAAAGGCCTCCAGCTGGAAAGACTCCTCCCACTTCGGAAGCCAATCAGAGTTCCTTTCTTTTCTCCCAAGCTTCATCCTCCAAGACCAGACCTAAGCCAGGGGCCCAGTTCAGTCACAATCCTGGGGCCCCTAATCCCTAAACCTTCAGACAAGCCCTATAAAACCTCCTGAAGGGAAGCCCCCATTTCCTAAAGTGGGGGGACGTCTGTTGGCCTTTGGGGTCACCTGGTCAGCAGACATCTCAGAAGCTCAGGTAAGAGACGTGGTGTCCAGGGGCTACAGGCTAGAGGTCATCTCCCTGCCCCCACCCCGCTTCGTGTTGTCCAACCTGCCGGTGTCCCCGCAGGGACTGGCGGTCCTCCATGCTGCTCCTGCAGATCTGCTGACCCAAGGAGATCTCCCCATTGGACCAACAGCAGAAAGGTTTCCGGGTTTTTACTCCAACCGTTTCCTTGTTCTAAAGCCTCAAGGAGGACATAGGCTGCATTCACTGGGGGGATTAGGGGGCATACAGGGGATTCCTGGGGCTGGGATCACTGTGAACAGTGGGGGATGGGAAGTCTGTACAAAGCAATGACAGGCTGAGCCGGGACCATTCCCATGTATCCGCACATCCATCGGTCATCTGTGGTCAGGGAAGGATGAGCGATCCTGGCCCTAACCGTAGATGACCGATGGATGTGCGGATACATGGGAATGGTCGCGGCTCCTGTCAGCCTGTCATTGCTTTGTATAGACTTCCCATCCCCCACTGTTCACAGTGATCCCATCCGCAGGAATCCCCTGTATGCCCCTAATCCCCCCAGTGAATGCAGCCTATGTCCTCCTTGAGCTCGGGTTCACACCAATGCGGTGCGGGAAACGCTGCGAATCCTGTACGTTTCCCGCACCGCATTGCAATCGCATCACGTTCATGCGATCTGGTGCGGGAGTCAGTAATAAATTATTGACACCCGAAACAGATGGCAAGACGCGATGTGATTGCCAGAAATCACATGACATGGGTGAGAAGACCCATACCATGTGATTCAGGTGCGGATCTAAAGACAGTCCTGCACCTTTGTGGTGCGGATGCGATGTGATTTGAGCCATAGGAAGTGTATGGCCCAAATCGCAGCGCACAGACATGTGCATGGAATGCGCAGAGGAATGCGGTGTGATTCCTGTGCAGACTCCATGCAGTGTCCCGCACCACATAGTGTGAACCGGCTGGGAGGCTTTAGAACAGGGAAAAGGTTGGAGTAAGGCCCCGGTCACAGGGGGCGTACTAATCCGTACAGCCGTGGGGGGCCGTGTTTACTTGGGGGATGTACCGGTGTTCATGCATCCCTGTGCAGGCAGGTTCATTGATGTCAGTTGGGATGCAGCGGCTGCATGGATACAGACACTGCTCCCAATGTAACATCTGTGCGGGTGAACAGCTGTGAACACAGATAGTGTGCGTTCAGGGCCATGCATCCATACGGATGTCAGATTGGGATCAGCATCTGTGTCCATGTTACCACTACGTCCCAACTGACATCAATGGAACTGCCTGCACAGGGATGCATGAACACCGGGACATCCCCTGCAAATAAACACGGCCCCCCACGGCGGTACACATTGGTATGTCCCCTGTGAATGTGGCCTAAAAACCGGGAACTATTCTGCTGTTGGTCCAATGGGGAGATCTCCTTGGGTCAGCAGATCTGCAGGAGCAGCATGGAGGACCGCTAGTCCCTGCGGGGACACCGGCAGGTTGGACAACACGAAGCGGGGTGGGGGCAGGGAGATGAACTCTAGTCTGTAGCCCCTGGACACCACGTCTCTTACCTGAGCTTCTGAGATGTCTGCTGACCAGGTGACCCCAAAGGCCAACAGACGTCCCCCCACTTTAGAAAGTAGGGAAATCCCTTCAGGAGGTTTAATAGGACTAGTCTGCAGGTTTGGGGATTAGGGGCCCCAGGATTGTGACTGAACTGGGCCCCTGGCTTAGGTCTGCTCTTGGAGGATGAAGCTTGGGAGAAAAGAAAGAAACTCTGATTGGCTTCAGAAGTAGGAGGAGTCTTTCCAGCTTGAGGCCTTTTCTGCTGGGACCAATGAGAACCCTTCCTGCCAGTGACGTCCTTTATGGAGATGTCTGAAGAGGCACCAAAGAGACGTTCACCATCAACATGGCGCCCCGAATGCAGTGTGATGTTGCTGCAATTGTCGCATGGCAAGACGCATGAGAATTGCGGGATGACGTGTGTGTTACATCGCACCTGGCTGAAGGCACCAAAGAGACGTCCACCATCAGAAGACATATATACAATGTTCTCTCTATATTGGGGTGTCACCCCTCCCCCATCATATCTGTATATACAATGTTCTCTCTATATTGGGGTGTCACCCCTCCCCCATCATATCTGTATATACAATGTTCTCTCTATATTGGGGTGTCACCCCTCCCCCATCATATCTGTATATGCAATGTTCTCTCTATATTGGGGTGTCCCCCCCCATCATATCTGTATATACAATGTTCTCTCTATATTGGGGTGTCACCCCTCCCATCATATCTGTATATACAATGTTCTCTCTATATTGGGGTGTCACCCCTCCCCCATCATATCTGTATATACAATGTTCTCTCTATATTAGGGTGTCCCCCCCCCCATCATATCTGTATATACAATGTTCTCTCTATGTTGGGATGTCACCCCTCCCCCATATCTGTATATACAATGTTCTCTCCATATTGGGGTGTCACCCCTCCCCCATCATATCTGTATATACAATGTTCTCTCTATATTGGGGTGTCACCCCTCCCCCATCATATCTGTGTATATAATGTTCTCTCTATATTGGGGTGTCACCCCTCCCCCATCATATCTGTATATACAATGTTCTCTCTATATTGGGGTGTCACCCCCCCCCCATCATATCTGTATATACAATGTTCTCTCTATATTGGGGTGTCACCCCTCCCCCATCATATCTGTGTATACAATGTTCTCTCTATATTGGGGTGTCACCCCTCCCCCATCATATCTGTATATACAATGTTCTCTCTATATTGGGGTGTCACCCCTCCCCCATATCTGTATATACAATGTTCTCTCTATATTGGGGTGTCACCCCTCCCCCATCATATCTGTATATACAATGTTCTCTCTATATTGGGGTGTCACCCCTCCCCCATCATATCTGTATATGCAATGTTCTCTCTATATTGGGGTGTCCCCCCCATCATATCTGTATATACAATGTTCTCTCTATATTGGGGTGTCACCCCTCCCATCATATCTGTATATACAATGTTCTCTCTATATTGGGGTGTCACCCCCCCCCATCATATCTGTATATACAATGTTCTCTCTATATTGGGGTGTCACCCCTCCCCCATATCTGTATATACAATGTTCTCTCCATATTGGGGTGTCACCCCTCCCCCATCATATCTGTATATACAATGTTCTCTCTATATTGGGGTGTCACCCCTCCCCCATCATATCTGTGTATATAATGTTCTCTCTATATTGGGGTGTCACCCCTCCCCCATCATATCTGTATATACAATGTTCTCTCTATATTGGGGTGTCTCCCCTCCCCCATCATATCTGTGTATACAATGTTCTCTCTATATTGGGGTGTCACCCCTCCCCCATCATATCTGTATATACAATGTTCTCTCTATATTGGGGTGTCACCCCTCCCCCATATCTGTATATACAATGTTCTCTCTATATTGGGGTGTCACCCCTCCCCCATCATATCTGTGTATCTAATGTTCTCTCTGAGTCTTGTGGCCGGCCTCTTCGGTTGGCCCGCGCTTCTTCTTTAGCCGCAATACATTCTATAGGTGTCAGACACCACCTGACGGTATCTCTAGCGGCCCACAGTGCGGGGTTCCTCAGCACGCAGGGTCTAAGTCCCAATCTGCTTATGCACCAGGGCCCCTGATGGTGGGGATGGACTTGGAGCAGACCGAGACCAGGGCGCGACCCCTGAGTATGTCCAGCAGTGGTAGAGAGTACCGTCAGAGGTGTTGCGGGAAATAGAGCCTGACGAGAAGAGGCTGGTAGGCCTTGCAGCAGGGACTGATCCTTGCGGGATGGATGGATGGACAGTCAGCGTGACGTAAGGCGTAGTCAGGCAGGCCGGGTTCAGCAACGTGCGGGCAGCGAGGTACCAGAGGAGCAGGCAGAGAATGGTCAGGGTCACGAGCCGGGTTCAGCAACGTGCGGGCAGCGAGGTACCGGAGGAGCAGGCAGGAGAGTGGTCAGGGTCACGAGCTGGGTTCAGCAACGTGCGGGCAGCGAGGTACCGGAGGAGCAGGCAGAGAAGGGTCAGGGTCACGAGCCGGGTTCAGCAACGTGCGGGCAGCGAGGTACCGGAGGAGCAGGCAGAGAATGGTCAGGGTCACGAGCCGGGTTCAGCAACGTGCGGGCAGCGAGGTACCGGAGGAGCAGGCAGAGAATGGTCAGGGTCACGAGCCGGGTTCAGCAACGTGCGGGCAGCGAGGTACCGGAGGAGCAGGCAGAGAATGGTCAGGGTCACGAGCCGGGTTCAGCAACGTGCAGGCAGCGAGGTACCGGAGGAGCAGGCAGGAGAGTGGTCAGGGTCATGAGCCGGGTTCAGCAACGTGCGGGCAGCGAGGTACCAGAGGAGCAGGCAGGAGAGTGGTCAGGTCAAGCCAGGGGTCAAGCAGGAGACAACCAGCAGGGTCAGGATCAAGCAGAGGTCGGCAACAGGAAACTTCACAAATCAGATGACAGGAACAGGATAATAAGACATACCTCCTGTCCTGTTTAAATAGCGCGCCCTGCGCTGTCATTGGTGCCAGGCGCCTGTCCGCGATCGGGAGTGCGCATGCGCGGCCGTCGCCGCCGCCACGATCGCCCAGGGCCCACTGGCTAGAGCGTGTCGGTGTTCTGTGCATGCGCCACCCGGCGTATCGCGGCAGAACACCCGACCCCTGACAATAGGTGAATACGGCTGCGATATTTAGGAGGTGACACAGTCGAAGATGAAACAGTCTGCTGGACATATAACTGGATGTCTCCCGCACAAGATGACGGCGACCTGGTATGAGGTGGGATTGTTGAGATTTTTCACCTTAGGTCGCTTGTGCTTCTTCTTTCGCTGGAATAAATTGCGTGGATTAAAGCGGGTGCCATCACTAGGAGATGCACCGCTGGGATGGCCAGTCGGTTGGTCAGTCCCAGAACTAATGTCATCGCTTGGTGGTTGGATGATGTCACTGATTGATGACATGGTAGAATATCTCTTAGGAATGATGTCATGCGTTGATGGGACGGCATCATCACCCTGTGGAATGACATCACTCGTTGATGGGACGGTATCATCAACCTGTAGAATGACATCACTCAGTAATGGGACGGTATCATCGCCCTGTGGAATGACGTCACTCATTGATGAGAACATTTTGCCATAACTGAACTCTGTGGTTGTCCAGCGCCTCTTCATTGCCCGGCATAAATCCCGTAGGATAAAACAGGCGGTATCGCTAGGAATTTCACCTCTGGATTGGACACTGGGATGGACAGTCATGGTTGTCCATTCTCGCCTATTGCCAGAACTCGATCGTAGGATCATGTCTTTTGTTGGAAAGACGCCAGAAGTCGTTGATGGTAAAGTGTTATCTAATGCTGGAAAGAGTAAACCTCTTGTTGATGTGCTGGAAGGGTGACCACGGATGGGATCCCTGGGAGGTGCGACGCTGGGAATGGGAAAGTCAGAATCTCCCGTAGCACTGTCCGCATATTCATCTTTTGGTGGTATGTGGTCACTCTCTGGTAGATTGAGCTTGCGGTGCCTGAACTCCTTGGTTGGCCTGCGCCTCCCCATTGGCCGGCATAGATCCCGTAGGTGAGCACGGATGTCATCCCTGGGAGGTGCGACGCTGGGAATGGGAAAGTCGGTCTCTTCCATACGAAAGTCAGCCTGGTCCATAGTGATGTCTGTTGTTAGATTGATGTCAATCGTCGGTGGGTTGATGTTGCTTTTCGTTGGTTGGATCCATTGGTGAAATGGCTTGAAATATTTTAGGAACATTACCAGCAGCAAGATGATAAGTCCCAACAAGCATTCTGATTGGTGCTCAGCAACAGTATTTATAAGCATGGGTAGCACTGTGTTCCCTAAGGCCGCCCACCCATTGGACCAGACTGACTGGAGCCCAGCAACCATCCATTGGTAGCAGTCAGTGGCATTTATAAGCATGGGTGGGATTCTGTTCCCTAAGGCTGCCCACCCATTGGACCAGACTGACTGGAGCCCAGCAAACATCCATTGGTAGCAGTCAGTGGCATTTATAAGCATGGGTGGGGCTGTGTTCCCTAAGGCTGCCCACCCATTGGACCAGACTGACTGGAGCTCAGCAACCATCCATTGGTAGCAGTCAGTGGCATTTATAAGCATGGGTGGGGCTGTGTTCTCTGAGGTTGGCCCCTCGCTGTACCAGACATCGAGTAGTTGATAAAAGAATTCAATCAGCTCCAGGAACATCAAATATTGTTCTAATATTGTGGCCAGATGATTCCTGCGCAGGATGTACCTCAGAATGAGAACACTTATCAGGACTGTCCCCTTATACCAGAATGGAATGGTGGCCAGTAGTGAAAACCAACTGATGGGTCCTGGGGACTCATTTTCCAATTCTCTGACCTTTTCCTGCTCCAGTTCCTCCATCATCTTCATGGTCCTCCCCTCCTCCATGCGTATATCTGGGGAGTCTTTGATGAAATATCGGTGTTCCTCCATCATCTTCATGCTCCCCCCCTCCATGCGGATATCTGGGGAGTCTTTGATGAAATTTCTTTGTTCCTCCATAATCTTCATATCATTGTCCTTGTCCATGCCGGTCTTTGTGGAGTCTTTGATGTCCTTCCTGTGTACTCCCCAAGGGAGCAACAGGATAACAATCGCGGCAAAGATTCTGCACATTTTTTTTTTTTTTTTTTTAGAAAAAAAACAGGAGCTCTGTAAGGAAGCAGCTGTCTCTGGTGAGAGAAAACAGCAACTGAGGACTCACAGTGAGGGAGGTCATGTGACCACAGTGAGGGGGGCGGGGTTTATGTGGGACCAATCAGCAGCCTCTGTTCAGCCTGCTTTACTCTGATTGGCTCATCTGGGATCCAGTCTGTTTACAGTGCAAAGTCACAGTGAGGGGGGCGGAGTTTATGTGTGACCAATCAGCAGCCTCTGTTCAGCCTGCTTTACTCTGATTGGCTCATCTGGGATCCAGTCCAGGCGGCTTTGGATTGGATGTTGGGATGTAGAGCAGATCTGGATTGGATCCTATTATATAACATTGATAACATTTCCCTGTATTTATAATATAGACGCCTCTGTTTATATTCATACAATGTTATTATAATGTCATTTTATTTATTTTACTGTATTAATAGGATTGTAATGATTGATATGAATTGTAATATAAACAATAATGGGTGTAATATTAATAATCCCAATAATTATAATACAATAAAGCTGTTCTGTGTATTTGGATGACAGAAATCTCCTGGCCATTCTCTGTGCTGACATTTCCCTGATGTAATGCACACAGGAGCCGCTAGAGGGCAGCAACACTCAGCTCCTCCTGTAGTGTCCCATCACCATAGATTTCCTCCTGGAAGACCCATCACCATGGAGACCAGGCAGGAAGTGATCGGTGTTTTCATGGTGTCTGGAGGGGAAGTTGGGGAAGCTGCGCCCCGGGGTGGCCGGGAAGGGGAAGTGCTGGGGGAAGGGAGACACTGGGGGAAGGGAGACACTGGGGGGGGGGGGGGTCAGCCCCCATTATTATTATGGGTAATAAGATGTGTAATCATATATAATGTTATAGTGATACATCGTCATAACTCCTCTGATAGTCACACTTATTGTTATCATTAACCATCACCGCTATACCCCCCCCATCATCACTATACCCCCCCATCATCACTATACCCCCCCCCATCATCACTATACCCCCCCCATCATCACTATTCCCCCCCCCATCATCGCTATACCCCCCCCATCATCACTATACCCCCACCCATCACCGCTATACCCCCCCCATCATCACTATACCCCCCCCCATCATCACTATACCCCCCCCATCATCACTATACCCCCCCCATCATCACTATACCCCCCCCCCATCATCGCTGTACCCCCCCCATCACTGCTATATTCCCCCCATCATCGCTATACCCCCCATCATCGCTATACCCCCCCCATCATCGCTATACCCCCCCCCATCACCGCTATACCCCCCCATCATTTCTATACCCCCCCATCATCACTATACCCCCCCATCATCGCTATACCCCCCCCCATCATCGCTATACCCCCCCCATCATCGCTATACCCCCCCATCATCGCTAAACCCCCCCATCATCACTATACCCCCCCATCATCGCTATACCCCCCCCCCATCATCGCTGTACCCCCCCATCACTGCTATATCCCCTTCATCATCGCTATACCCCCCATCATCGCTATACCCCACCATCATCACTGTACACCCCCCATCATCGCTGTACACCCCCCCCACCATCATCGCTGTACACCCCCCCCCACCATCATCACTGTACACCCCCCCATCATCGCTGTACACCCCCCCCCACCATCATCGCTGTACACCCCACCATCATCGCTGTACACCCCCACATCATCACTGTACACCCCCCCCCCACCATGGCTGTACACCCCCCCCCCCATGTTTGGGACCCCCTGTATGACCTTTACCGGGGTAATCAGGACGGATGGCGGATGCAATGCTTTACAAGCTGCTAATAAAACAATTATAAATACACATTTTTTTTACCTGCAAAACACGGCATTTATTTATTTATTTCATTGTTTTTTAAGGTGAACTTCTATTGTTGGAGAATATTTCTCTGGCTGTCAGTTTGCATTTGTATCTTCTATGCTGGGAAAAGGTTTCTTTGAGTTGTGATGATTTGGTTTGTGATTATGATGGGTCACCATTGTGAACTAACCATCCGTTTTACTCTTCTAGAAGATCAGGAAATATTCCCGGACACATTCCTTGCTGACCCCCCAACATTAATAAAAGGGGGCGTTCAGAAGAGGGCGACAGACCCCAGTGTAGGCGAAGGGATGATGGCGTGCCCCCTGTCTTCTCTGACAGCCAATGGTGAGTTCACATGGGGAATGCCCTTCATCACTGAGCTGACAACACTGTCTCTGCTGCACTGAAATCCCAAGCAGTGTTGTCAGCCCCGGCCAGTTCTTCTCTGTATTACTAATAGCGTGTTAGGAGGCCTGGATCCCAAATGGGAAAACAGATTTGATGAAGAGAGGCAGCTCTGTAATGTGGGGTATCCCTGAGGGTCCCCAGAAAAGTGTCCAAGGATGAGAGTGCCCCCGGATAGTGTACGTCCAGTAAATGTTTATCAAATGTTACTTCAACTTTAAAGGATAAATGTAAAGGTGTACAACCCCCCCTCCCATCCCCCGATACCTGCTGTACAACCCCCCCTCCCATCCCCCGATACCTGCTGTACAACCCCCCCTCCCATCCCCTGATACCTGCTGTACTTACCTTTGGGGTGGGAGCTGTCAGGGCTCCCACAGGTGACCCAGTAGTCCAGGGATTCTCTGGGCAGCACTTCCTGGAAGGAGAAAGTACAGAGGGACCTGTGGGGGGGGGGGGGGGTACGGTGTTCATACACCCTCTGCACTGCATTTGTATTGTGGAGCTCACGGTGAGCTGACTATCTTCTACCCCCTCTGCTATGATATGCCCCCCCCCATGTATGTATGGTGGCATCAGTCTTGGGCAAGCGCCTGGTGCTGAAATCAGCGCCATCCATCAACTCTCATCCATTCTTCAAAACATCACGGTCAGACAGCGGTGGGGGGGGGATAGAGGGGCGTGCTGTCAACCACGCTAGCCCCCAGTCTACAGCACATGTAATACATACATGCACTCTGTCACCTAGAGCTCAGGATGAAATACACATTATAGATTCTCCTTTGAAGCTGGACTCCAGGTATGAAAAGAACATCAATGAATCCTCATAATCTCCTGTACAGCAGAGCTCAGGCTGGGAGATGGAGGAGCATCAGAGGGAACCAATAGGAATAGATAGAATTTGTGGTGGTTTTTGCCCATGTGATTGGTTCTGGCCTCTTTCACATAACCGTTCCAATCAGGTCCACCTGTCAGTTTTTGGATTTGGCTAAACAGGCCAGACTTCCCTCCCCACCTCCATCAATGAGACTTCCCTCCCCACCTCCATCAATGAGACTTCCCTCCCCACCTCCATCAATGAGACTTTCCTCCTCACATCCACCAATGAGACTTCCCTCCCCACCTCCATCAATGAGACTTTCCTCCTCACATCCACCAATGAGCCCCCACTGGGTTGTTTTCTTTTTGTGCTAAAAAGATTGGGGAAAAAAAACCAAACCGTTTTCTTTGTTCTGTTATACAATTTTGCACATTCTCCTCCAGGTTGCTGATGCCTCTCCAGTCGCCGTCATCTCGTCCAGCGTGCCCGCCAGTACTGGGGTGCACTTACCTGCGGGCGCCGTAGTTACTTTGGCTCCGCCCCCAGACATCATCGGGATGAAGGACAGCGGAGGAGATGTAAGTCCCTGATTTCAGTCTTCTGCTTCATTCTGCCTCAAGTATTCAGGGAAAGGGAAAAGCTGTCACTTTGTAACAGGTTCTCTTTATAGCCCCGCCTCCTCTGCGGCTCTTTTTGTATAAATGGTTTGGTTAGGAAGGGAAGGATTACCATACACTTACAGATCTAAAGCCAGCGAGTTATAGAGGAAATAATGCAGCATGCAGACCTTTTACTAAAGCGCAACTCCACCAAAAAGGGGAAATTCCGCTTTAACCACTTGCCTACCGGGCACTTATACCCCCTTCCTTACCAGGCCAATTTTCAGCTTTCAGCGCTCTCACACTTTGAATGACAATTACTCAGTCATGCAACACATATAAAATTTTCGTCCTTTTTTTCACACAAATAGAGCATTATTTTGGTGGTATTTACTCACCACTGGGTTTTTTATTTTTTGCACTATAAATGAAAAAAGACCGAAAATTTTGAAAAAAAATGCGTTTTTCTTAGTATTTGTTATAAAATTTTTCAAATAAGTAATTTTTCTTCATATATCTTCACCAAAATTTATACTACTACATTTGTTTGGTAAAAATAACACAAATCAGTGCATATTATTTGGTCTGTGTGAAAGCTAGAAAGTCTACAAGCTATGGTACCAATCATTGAAAATTGATCACACCTGATGTACCGATGCCCTATCTCATTTCTTGAGGCCCTAACAAGCCAGAACAGTACAAATACCCCATAAATGACCCCTTTTTGGAAAGTAGACATTCCAAAGTATTCAGTAAGAGGCATGGTGAGTTTTTTAAAGCTGTAGTTTTTTCCAAAAATTCTTTGGAAAATTAAATTTTATTTATTTATTTATTTTTTTTCCCAAAAGATTGGCATATTAACAAGTTATTTCTCACACACAGCACAGGTATACTTGCAACTACACCCCAAAATATTTTCTGCTGCTTCTCCTGAATATAATGATACCAAATGTGTTAGACTTTTGAACATCCTGACCACATAGAGAGGCCCAACATGCAAGGAGCATCAACAAGTGTTCTAGGGACATAAATTACACATCTAACATCTTGACTACGTATTACAATTTTGAAGGCCTTAAAGCACCAGGACAATGGAATTACCCACAAAATGACTCCATTTTGAGAAGCAAACACCCCAACCTATAATCCATGAGGCATAATGAGTCTTTTGAACATGTCGTTTATTTCCAAAAGTTTTCGGAATATGCGGGAAGAAAATGAAAATATATTTTTTTTACACAAAGTTGTCGATTTATAAGATATTTCTAAAGCATAGCATGTAAATACCACAAAATACACTCCAAAATACATTTTGCTACTCCTCCTGAATATAACGATACCAAATGTGTGAGACTTTTCCGCAGCCTCACCACATAGAGAGGCCCAACATGCAAGGAGCACCATCAGGTGTTCTAGGGACATAAATTGCACATTTAACATCTTGACTACCTATTACACTTTTGAAGACCTTAAAGCACCAGGACAATTGAATTACCCACAAAATGACTCCATTTTGAGAAGCAAACACCCCAACCTAACTTCCATGAGGCATAATGAGTCTTTTGAACATGTTGTTTATTTCCAAACGTTTTTGGAATATGCGGGAAGAAAATGAAAACTTATTTTTTTTTCCACAAAGTTATCCATTTATAAGATATTTCTAACACATAACATGTAAATACCACAAAATACACCCCAAAATACATTCTACTACTCCTCCTGAATATAACGATACCAAATATGTGAGACTTTTCCGCAGCCTCACCACATAGAGAGGCCCAACATGCAAGGAGCACCATCAGGTGTTCTAGGGACATAATTTACACATCTAGTATCTTGACTACCTATTACACTTTTGAAGGTCTTGAAGCACCAGGACAACTGAATTACCCACAAAATGACCACATTTTGAGAAGCAAACACCCCAACGTATATTCCGTGAGGCATAATGAGTCGTTTGAACATGTCAATTATTACCCAAAGTTTTCAGAATATGCGGGAAGAAAATGAAAACATATTTTTTTTTACAGAAAGTTGTCCATTTATAAAATATTTCTAACACACAGCACGTAAATACCAAAAAAAAAACCCCAAAATACATTCTGCTACCTCTCCTGAGTATGGCAATAGCAAATGTGTGAGACTTTTCTACAGCCTGGCCATATACAGAGGCCCAACATCCAAGTAGCATCTTTAGGCGTTCTAAGGGCAAAAATTACACATCTAATTTCTTGACAACCTAAAACACTTTTGATGGTTTTGGAGGACCAGGACAAAGGAAGCACCCACAAAATGACCCAGTTTTGGAAAGCAAACACTCCAACGTATTTTTTAGGAGGCATAATGAGTCTTTTGAACATGTCGTTTTTTTCCACAAGTTTTCAGAAAATGTGGAAAAAAAATTAAAACTTTATTTTTTTACACAAAGTTGTCGATTTATAAGATATTTCTAACACATAACATGTAAATACCACAAAATACACCCCAAAATACATTCTGCTACTCCTCCTGAGTATGGTAATACCACATGTGTGAGACTTTTCTACAGCCTGACCACATAGAGAGGCCCAACATGCAAGGAGCACCATCAGGTGTTCTAGGGACATAAATTACACATCTAATATCTTGACTACCTATTACAATTTTGAAGGCCCTGAAGCACCAGGACAATGGAATTACCCACAAAATGACCCCATTTTGAGAAGTAAACACCCCAACATATATTCTATGAGGCATAATGAGTCTTTTGAACGTGTCATTTTTTTCCACAAGCTTTCGGACTATGTAAAAAGAAAATGAAAACGTTTTTTTTTACACAACGTTGTTCATTTATAAGATATTTCTAACACATAGCATGTAAATACCACAAAATATACCCCAAAATACATTCTGCTATTCCTCCTGAGTATGGCAATACCACATATGTGACACTTTATAACAGCCTGGCCACATACAGAGGCCCAACATCAAGGTAGGTGTTCTAGGGACATAAATTACACATCTAATTTCCAGACAACCTATCATTTTTGAAGGCCCTTCATATTTCTAACACATAGCATGTACATACCAAGAATTACACCCCAAAATACATTTGAGAAAATGGTAAGCAAAAGATTACCTGTGGTTTTAGTAGTGCAGTTGTCCACAGAGGAGAGCATTGATCCAGGCAGCAGGCAGGGATGTGGTCAGCTACATCAAAAGCAATTGTCCAGGCAGCAGACAGGATTATTGTCCATTGTCAGTACAGGAAGCAGGCAGATATATCATCAGAGCAGCCAAACCATTGGTCCAGGCAGCAGGCAGAGATGTGGTCAGCAGCCAAAGGATTGTCAAGGCAGAGACACGGCATAGCCAAAATATCAGTCCCGGTAGTAGGCAGGAACATGGTCCATGGTACAGGTAGCAGGCAGAGGCGTGGTCAGTTCATGTGTCAGGCAGCGGCATGTTGGCAATAAGTTGGCAGCAGGCAGAAATATCAGGTTTAGGGCCCCGTCAGCTAAGACAGGGGTAGAGGCTTCGTCCCACCCATCTCTTCGAAGCCTCCGGACTAACAGACCCTTTTTTGGGAATTATAAAACCCAGAGAAAACCAAAAACTTAGTTTTCTCCACTCCGAAAAACTATTCTGAAGCCCCTCACATATGTGAGACCCCTGTATTATTTTGAATCATAATACTACAAAGCAGGGCAGAAGATCAGTCCAAGCGGCGGGGCAAAAAACGTGGTCAATTAACAAGCCGAGGTCAGTTCTGATGGAAAGCAGAGGCATCGTCAATAAACAGGCCAGGGTCATTTCCAGAGCAGGCAGAGATATGGTCAGTTTAGGCGGCAGGCAGAGGCGTGGTCGAATAACAGGCCAGGGTCAGTTCCAGAACAGGCAGAGGTATGGTCAGTTTAGGCAGCAGGCAGTGGCGTTGTCAAATAACAAGCTAGGGTCATTTCAGGAGCAGGCAGAGGCATGAGGAGTGAATGGCAGGAAATTCATAATTACGTTTACCATACTTCACTAATATTTTACAGAAGTATGGTAACGGCGGAAACAGTAACCTATGCAGAGGCCTGGTTGGGAAGGACACTGAGGACAATAAATGCTGGTGTCTCGTCTAACTCCTCTTCTGGAGCACACCCGACATTTTTTTTGACGTCTTTGACCTCCTTCTCTGCGAGGGACTTTTTCAGGAAAATGCTGTTCCTGGAGTCTACTCACTACATCTGAGTGAACACTTTCTGGTGGGCCTCCAGGGTACAAAAGGGCAGTGACAATTTCTTCCTGATACCAAAGAAAGGGCATGGGTGTCTCGGTGGATTTCCGGTAGATTATATATGTGTTATAAACGGCCAAATTAAAAAAATAAATGGAGACTTTTTTATACCAATGGCGGGTTCTTCTTACAGCAAGGTAGGGCTGGATCATCTGATCATTGAAGTCAACTCCCCCCATGAATAAATTATAATCATGGACACATTCTGGTTTTTGGAATGCGCCATTTTTTCTGGTGATTTGCACGTGGTTGTCATTATGAATTGATGAGAGCATGTAGATGTCTCGTTTGTCCCTCCACTTCAAAGCCAATATCTCTTCGTTCCGCAAAGTCACTGACTCCCCTCTCTGTAGTCTTGTGTTCACCAGCCTTTGCGGGAATCCCTTCCTATTCGATCTCACGGTGCCACATGCTAGTGTTCTCCTTCGGTGAAGATTGCGGAAAAGGGGTAAGCTGGTGTAAAAGTTATCAACATAGAGATGATAACCCTTTTCAAAGAGTGGAAACACAAGCTCCCAAACAACTTTTCCACATGCTCCAATATAATCTGGGCATTCAGGGGGATGCAGTTGGCTGTCCTTTCCTTCGTACACGAGGAAGGCGTACACGTACCCCGTGGCTCTGTCGCATAACTTATAAAGTTTAATCCCATATCGGGCCCTTTTGCTGGGGATAAACTGCTTGAAACTCAGCCTGCCACTGAAGGGGACAAGTGACTCATCCACGCAGATGTGTTTTTCTGGGACAAATAATTGGGCAAATTTATCAGAGAAGAAATTAAGGAGTGGCCGAATTTTATATAGTTTATCATATTCTGGGTCATTTTGAGGAAGGCACTGGGTGTTATCGTTGTAATGCAGGAACCTCATGATCATTTGATATCTTGTTCTGGACATGACTGATGAGAAAACTGGCATGTGATAGATTGGGCGGGTAGACCAGTAGGAGTGTAATTGATTTTTTTTGTGAGTCCCATATTAAATGTGAGGCCCAAAAATGTTTTAAATTCCTCCACTGTCAACTGCTTCCATTCATACGGACGGGCATAACATGAATCTGAGTTTGTAGCTATGAACTGTTGGGCATAGAGGTTGCACTGGTCCACAATTAAATTTAGAAAGTCATTGGTAAAAATTAAATTAAAAAAATCAATAGGGGCAAAATTTTCTGTGTTTACCTGGACTCCTGGCTGGGCAGTAAAAGGGGGGATGTTAGCTGCTCCAGAGTTAGAGGGAAGCCATAGGGGGTTTTGAAGGGCATATGGAAGAGTGGCATGGGTCCTAACCCTTTGGGGCTGAGGTAACACCTGACTAGGACCTGGTCTTTCTTGACGTCCTCCATTTCTTGTGGAAGCCACTGCTCTGCTAGTGGATGCTACCGCGCTACTTTTGGTAGCCTGCTCCTCACCAGAACGCCTTCGTTTGATGGGCACAATTTCCTCCTCCTCCGATGATGATTCTGTAACAGATCCACTGCTTAAAACGGGCTCATACTCCAAATCAGAACCACGCTCATAATCCAAATCAGAATCAGGCTCTGAGAGCTCCCCGCTGCTCTCGTCGGTCATGGATAAAATTTGGTACGCCTCCTCGCAAGAAAATAATTTTTTGGACATACTGGGACAGTTGAGGCTGCACTGATGGGTGCTGATGAGGCTGCACTTGTGGGTGCTGATGGGGGTACACTGCTAGGTCCTGATGAGGGTGCGCTGATGGGGATGCACTGATGAGAGTGCACTGACGGGTGCTGATGAGGCTGCACTTGTTGGTGATTATAGGGGTGCACTGCTGAGCACTGATGAGGGTGCGCTGTTGGGGGTGCACTGATGGGTGCTGCTGATGAGGCTGCACTAATGGACACTGATGAGGTTGCACTGCTGTGCAATAATGGGCTGCACTGATAAACTGCCACTGATGTGCTCTGATGGGTGCTAATGAGGATCCACTGATAGGGTGGTACTGATGTGTATGAATAAGTGGCACTGATGTACACTGATAAGCTGCAGTGATGAAGCAGCACTGGTGGACACTGATGAGCACCGATAAGTTGCAGTGATGAGACAGCACTGATGAGCACTGATAAGCTGCAGTGATGAAGCAGCACTGGTGGACACTGATGAGCCCTCACTAATGGGCACTGATGAGCACTTGCTGATGGGCACTGATGTGCACAGATCGGCACTGATGAGCACCGATATGCACAGTTGAGCACTGATGGGCACTCACTGGTGGGCACTGATGAGCACAGATGGGTACTGACAGGCACCGATGAGCAGATGGGCACTGATGTGCACTCACTGGTGGACACTGATGAGGACAGATGGGCACTCACTGGTGGGCACTGATGAGCACTGACAGGCACCGATGAGCACTGATGTGCACTCACTGGCGGGTACTGATGAGCACAGATGGGCACTCACTGGTGGGCACTGACATGCACAGATGGGCACCGACGGGCACCGATGAGCACAGATAAGCACTGACGGGCACAGATGAGTACTCACTGGTGGGCACCGAGGAGCACAGATGAGCGCTGATGGGCACTGATATACACACTGGCAGGCACAGATGAGCACAGATGGGCATTCACTGGTGGGCACTGATGAGCACAGATGGGCACTGACAGGCACCGAGGAGCACTGATGGGCACTGATGTGCACTCACTGGCGGGTACTGATGAGGACAGATGGGCACTCACTGGTGGGCACTGACATGCACAGATGGGCACTGACGGGCACAGGCACTGATATACACACTGGCAGGCACTGATGAGTACAGATGGGCACTGTAGATCACAGATGGGCACTGTAGATCACAGATGGGCACTGATGAGCAAAGATGGGCACTGTAGATCGCAAATGGTCACTGTAGAGCACAGGGCACTGTAGAGCACTGATGGGCACTGTAGAGCACTGATGGGCACTGTAGATCACAGGTGGGCACTGTAGAGCACTGATGGGCACTGTTGATCACAGGTGGGCACTGTTGATCACAGGTGGGCACTGTAGAGCACTGATGGGCACTGTAGATCACAGGCGGGCACTGTAGAGCACTGATGGGCACTGTATAGCACTGGTGGGCACTGTATAGCACTGATGGGCACTGTAAAGCACAGGTGGGCACTGTAGATCACAAACAGGGCACTGTAGATCACAGACAGGGCAGTGTAGATCACAGATAGGGCAGTGTAGATCACAGATAGGGCAGTGTAGATCACAGACAGGGCAGTGTAGATCACAGACAGGGCACTGTAGATCACAGACAGGGCACTGTAGATCACAGACAGGGCACTGTAGATCACAGACAGGGCAGTGTAGATCACAGATAGGGCACTGTAGATCACAGACAGGGCACTGTAGATCACAGACAGGGCAGTGTAGATCACAGATAGGGCAGTGTAGATCACAGACAGGGCACTGTAGATCACACTCACAGTTGTAAGAACTGATTCTCTCTCCTTTCCTCACACTCGGTATTGGTGTGAGGAAAGGAGAGAGAAAACCCAGCCATGACCCTGCTGTGTTTACATTTGTGATCGCTCTGTCCAATGAAGAGCGACCACAAATGTAATCAGCAGCTGTAAGTGGCTGTTCACCCCCCTCTTCCTAATGTGCTGTGTCCGAGGGACACAGCCGTCACTGACAGTACCCGATGCGCGCCGCTGGGGGCGCGCGAGAAGCGCGATCACGGGAGGACGTCATATGACGCCCACCCAGAACTGGCCGGCCGCGGTGCAGCCGACATTCGGCTATGCGCGGTCGGCAAGAAGTTAAAGTGACATCAACCACTTGCCTACCGGGCACTTTTACCCCCTTCCTGCCCAGGCCAGATGTCACACTTTAAATAACAATCGCACGGTCATGCAACATTGCATCCAAACTAAATTTATATCTTTTTTTTTGACAAATAGAGCTTTTTTTTGCTATTTAATCATCACTGGGGGGGGGGGGAAGGGGGGTTATTTTGTGCTAAACAAAAGAAAGACCAAACATTATGAAAAAAATATATATTTTCTCTAAAGTTTTGTAAATAGGTGATGTTTCTCCTTCAATGATGTGTGCAGATGAGGCTGCACTGATGGGCACTGAGAGCCAGCACTGATGGGCATTGATTGGTGGGACTGATGGGCACTGACAGCCAGCACTGAGAAGGCACTGATAGTCAGCACTGATGGGTATTGATCAGGAGGCACTGTTGAGGCTGCACCAATATGCAGAACTGATAGACGGCACTGCTGGGCACTGATGGGCACAGACAAGCGGCCCTGATGGGCATTTATTGGAGGGACTGATGGGTACTGACATCCAGCACTGAGGAGACACTGATACTCAGCACTGATGGGTATTGATGAGGAGGCCGTGTTGAGGCTACACCAATATGATGCACTGATGGGACCTTAAATTCAACACTTATAAGCACTGATAGCGTGCACTGATGGCACCGATACAAAGCACTGATGGGGCTACACTGATAAGTGCCCTGATGATCAGTGTATTTGTCCCCTCTGAGAAATGCCGCTTCCCAGCTCTCCTCTCCTCATGTGCTGTGAGCGGGAGGAGAGGACTGCCGATATCCAGCATTTCTGATTTACACTGATCGGCTGTGATTGGGCACAGCTGACCACATGGTAAAAGGCTGCTCTGATTGGCCCTTTTCTTGGACATATGATCAGCTGTGGCTGAAGGAGACAGGGATCAAAGAATTCTATGTTTTATTGTATTTGCTTCTCACCTACAAATAAAAAAAAATATTTTTTCCATTTCTAATCCTATTATTGCCATTATTATTCGGATAATTATCATTATAAATATTTTTTCTATTATTAATATTATCACGTCAATACTAAGGAGGCGAAGCAGCCATCTTGGATATTGCGTTGGCTGGGAATCGAACCCAGGTCAGCTGCTTGGAAAGCGGCTATGCTAACCACTACACCACCAACACGAGGTTGCATGTTTTTAGAATGTGGGAGAAAACCGGAGTACCCGGAGGAAACCCACGCAGGCACAGGGAGAACATGCAAACTCCATGCAGATAGGGTCCTGGTCAGGATTTCAACCAAGGACCCCAGTGCTGCAAGGCTAACCAATAAGCCTCTGTGCTGCCCATGTGTGGCCTCTGATGTATAAGGCCCGCCCCCGCTGAGCGGGGTAAATCAGTGATGTCCAGTAGAGATTAGAGATGATGTCTTCAGCTGTACATTATTGGGTGGACGGGTTCGGGGATGTCGTCCATCTTATTTCCCACATGAGTGTCCTGTCTGTGAACATGAGGAGAACTCTTTGTGTGAGATGTTGGTCTGTGGAGCGGCCATGTGAAGAACGCTTCGTGCTCATGTCTTCTGATGGTGAAGGTCTCCTCTGTGCCCCCAACCTGACCCTTAGACAACCTCATATAGGACGTCGCTGGTAGTCAGAGTTCTCATTGGCCCAGCAGAAAAGGCCTCAAGCTGGGATGACGACTCCTCCCACTTCTGAAGCCAAGAAGCGTTCCTGTCGTTTCTCTGAGACTTCAACCTCCAAGGCCAGACTTAAGCCAGGGGCCCAGTTCAGTCACAAGTCTGGGGCCCCTAATCCCCAAACCTACAGACAAGTTCAATTAAAAGTCCTAAAGGTAAGCCGCTATTTCCCAACGTGGGGGGACATCCCAATATAGAGAGAACATTGTATATACAGATATGATGGGGGAGGGGTGACACCCCAATATAGAGAGAACATTGTATATACAGATATGATGGGGGAGGGGTGACACCCCAATATAGAGAGAACATTGTATATACAGATATGATGGGGGAGGGGTGACATCCCAATATAGAGAGAACATTGTATATACAGATATGATGGGGGAGGGGTGACACCCCAATATAGAGAGAACATTGTATATACAGATATGATGGGGGAGGGGTGACACCCCAATATAGAGAGAACATTGTATATACAGATATGATGGGGGAGGGGTGACACCCCAATATAGAGAGAACATTGTATATACAGATATGATGGGGGAGGGGTGACACCCCAATATAGAGAGAACATTGTATATACAGATATGATGGGGGAGGGGTGACACCCCAATATAGAGAGAACATTGTATATACAGATATGATGGGGGGGGTGACACCCCAATATAGAGAGAACATTGTATATACAGATATGATGGGGGAGGGGTGACACCCCAATATAGAGAGAACATTGTATATACAGATATGATGGGGAGGGGTGACACCCCAATATAGAGAGAACATTGTATATACAGTTATGATGGGGGGGGTGACACCCCAATATAGAGAGAACATTGTATATACAGATATGATGGGGGAGGGGTGACACCCCAATATAGAGAGAACATTGTATATACAGATATGATGGGGGAGGGGTGACACCCCAATATAGAGAGAACATTGTATATACAGATATGATGGGGGAGGGGTGACACCCCAATATAGAGAGAACATTGTATATACAGATATGATGGGGGAGGGGTGACACCCCAATATAGAGAGAACATTGTATATACAGATATGATGGGGGAGGGGTGACACCCCAATATAGAGAGAACATTGTATATATGTCTTCTGATGGTGGACGTCTCTTTGGTGCCTTCACCCAGGTGCGATGTAACACACACGTCATCCCGCAATTCTCATGCGTCTTGCCATGCGACAATTGCAGCAACATCACACTGCATTCGGGGCGCCATGTTGATGGTGAACGTCTCTTTGGTGCCTCTTCAGACATCTCCATAAAGGACGTCACTGGCAGGAAGGGTTCTCATTGGCCCCAGCAGAAAAGGCCTCCAGCTGGAAAGACTCCTCCCACTTCGGAAGCCAATCAGAGTTCCTTTCTTTTCTCCCAAGCTTCATCCTCCAAGACCAGACCTAAGCCAGGGGCCCAGTTCAGTCACAATCCTGGGGCCCCTAATCCCTAAACCTTCAGACAAGCCCTATAAAACCTCCTGAAGGGAAGCCCCCATTTCCTAAAGTGGGGGGACGTCTGTTGGCCTTTGGGGTCACCTGGTCAGCAGACATCTCAGAAGCTCAGGTAAGAGACGTGGTGTCCAGGGGCTACAGGCTAGAGGTCATCTCCCTGCCCCCACCCCGCTTCGTGTTGTCCAACCTGCCGGTGTCCCCGCAGGGACTGGCGGTCCTCCATGCTGCTCCTGCAGATCTGCTGACCCAAGGAGATCTCCCCATTGGACCAACAGCAGAAAGGTTTCCCGGTTTTTACTCCAACCGTTTCCTTGTTCTAAAGCCTCAAGGAGGACATAGGCTGCATTCACTGGGGGGATTAGGGGGCATACAGGGGATTCCTGGGGCTGGGATCACTGTGAACAGTGGGGGATGGGAAGTCTGTACAAAGCAATGACAGGCTGAGCCGGGACCATTCCCATGTATCCGCACATCCATCGGTCATCTGTGGTCAGGGAAGGATGAGCGATCCTGGCCCTAACCGTAGATGACCGATGGATGTGCGGATACATGGGAATGGTCGCGGCTCCTGTCAGCCTGTCATTGCTTTGTACAGACTTCCCATCCCCCACTGTTCACAGTGATCCCATCCGCAGGAATCCCCTGTATGCCCCTAATCCCCCCAGTGAATGCAGCCTATGTCCTCCTTGAGCTCGGGTTCACACCAATGCGGTGCGGGAAACGCTGCGAATCCTGTACGTTTCCCGCACCGCATTGCAATCGCATCACGTTCATGCGATCTGGTGCGGGAGTCAGTAATAAATTATTGACACCCGAAACAGATGGCAAGACGCGATGTGATTGCCAGAAATCACATGACATGGGTGAGAAGACCCATACCATGTGATTCAGGTGCGGATCTAAAGACAGTCCTGCACCTTTGTGGTGCGGATGCGATGTGATTTGAGCCATAGGAAGTGTATGGCCCAAATCGCAGCGCACAGACATGTGCATGGAATGCGCAGAGGAATGCGGTGTGATTCCTGTGCAGACTCCATGCAGTGTCCCGCACCACATAGTGTGAACCGGCTGGGAGGCTTTAGAACAGGGAAAAGGTTGGAGTAAGGCCCCGGTCACAGGGGGCGTACTAATCCGTACAGCCGTGGGGGGCCGTGTTTACTTGGGGGATGTACCGGTGTTCATGCATCCCTGTGCAGGCAGGTTCATTGATGTCAGTTGGGATGCAGCGGCTGCATGGATACAGACACTGCTCCCAATGTAACATCTGTGCGGGTGAACAGCTGTGAACACAGATAGTGTGCGTTCAGGGCCATGCATCCATACGGATGTCAGATTGGGATCAGCATCTGTGTCCATGTTACCACTACGTCCCAACTGACATCAATGGAACTGCCTGCACAGGGATGCATGAACACCGGGACATCCCCTGCAAATAAACACGGCCCCCCACGGCGGTACACATTGGTATGTCCCCTGTGAATGTGGCCTAAAAACCGGGAACTATTCTGCTGTTGGTACAATGGGGAGATCTCCTTGGGTCAGCAGATCTGCAGGAGCAGCATGGAGGAGCGCTAGTCCCTGCGGGGACACCGGCAGGTTGGACAACACGAAGCGGGGTGGGGGCAGGGAGATGAACTCTAGTCTGTAGCCCCTGGACACCACGTCTCTTACCTGAGCTTCTGAGATGTCTGCTGACCAGGTGACCCCAAAGGCCAACAGACGTCCCCCCACTTTAGAAAGTAGGGAAATCCCTTCAGGAGGTTTAATAGGACTAGTCTGCAGGTTTGGGGATTAGGGGCCCCAGGATTGTGACTGAACTGGGCCCCTGGCTTAGGTCTGCTCTTGGAGGATGAAGCTTGGGAGAAAAGAAAGAAACTCTGATTGGCTTCAGAAGTAGGAGGAGTCTTTCCAGCTTGAGGCCTTTTCTGCTGGGGCCAATGAGAACCCTTCCTGCCAGTGACGTCCTTTATGGAGATGTCTGAAGAGGCACCAAAGAGACGTTCATCATCAACATGGCGCCCCGAATGCAGTGTGATGTTGCTGCAATTGTCGCATGGCAAGACGCATGAGAATTGCGGGATGACGTGTGTGTTACATCGCACCTGGCTGAAGGCACCAAAGAGACGTCCACCATCAGAAGACATATATACAATGTTCTCTCTATATTGGGGTGTCACCCCTCCCCCATCATATCTGTATATACAATGTTCTCTCTATATTGGGGTGTCACCCCTCCCCCATCATATCTGTATATACAATGTTCTCTCTATATTGGGGTGTCCCCCCCCCCCCATCATATCTGTATATACAATGTTCTCTCTATATTGGGGTGTCACCCCTCCCCCATCATATCTGTATATACAATGTTCTCTCTATATTGGGGTGTCCCCCCCCCATCATATCTGTATATACAATGTTCTCTCTATATTGGGGTGTCTCCCCTCCCCCATCATAGCTGTGTATACAATGTTCTCTCTATATTGGGGTGTCACCCCTCCCCCATATCTGTATATACAATGTTCTCTCTATTTTGGGGTGTCACCCCTCCCCCATCATATCTGTATATACAATGTTCTCTCTATTTTGGGGTGTCCCCCCCCCCATCATATCTGTATATACAATGTTCTCTCTATATTGGGGTGTCTCCCCTCCCCCATCATAGCTGTGTATACAATGTTCTCTCTATATTGGGGTGTCACCCCTCCCCCATATCTGTATATACAATGTTCTCTCTATATTGGGGTGTCACCCCTCCCCCATCATATCTGTGTATCTAATGTTCTCTCTGAGTCTTCTGGCCGGCCTCTTCGGTTGGCCCGCGCTTCTTCTTTAGCCGCAATACATTCTATAGGTGTCAGACACCACCTGACGGTATCTCTAGTGGCCCACAGTGCGGGGTTTCTCAGCACGTAGGGTCTAAGTCCCAATCTGCTTATGCACCAGGGCCCCTGATGGTGGGGATGGACTTGGAGCAGACCGAGACCAGGGCGCGACCCCTGAGTATGTCCAGCAGTGGTAGAGAGTACCGTCAGAGGTGTTGCGGGAAATAGAGCCTGACGAGAAGAGGCTGGTAGGCCTTGCAGCAGGGACTGATCCTTGCGGGATGGATGGATGGACAGTCAGCGTGACGTAAGGCGTAGTCAGGCAGGCCGGGTCAGCAACGTGCGGGCAGCGAGGTACCGGAGGAGCAGGCAGAGAATGGTCAGGGTCACGAGCCGGGTTCAGCAACGTGCGGGCAGCAAGGTACCGGAGGAGCAGGCAGGAGAGTGGTCAGGGTCACGAGCCGGGTTCAGCAACGTGCGGGCAGCGAGGTACCGGAGGAGCAGGCAGAGAATGGTCAGGGTCACGAGCCGGGTTCAGCAACGTGCGGGCAGCGAGGTACCGGAGGAGCAGGCAGGAGAGTGGTCAGGTCAAGCCAGGGGTCAAGCAGGAGACAACCAGCAGGGTCAGGATCAAGCAGAAGTCGGCAACAGGAAACTTCACAAATCAGATGACAGGAACAGGATAATAAGACATACCTCCTGTCCTGTTTAAATAGCGCGCCCTGCGCTGTCATTGGTGCCAGGCGCCTGTCCGCGATCGGGAGTGCGCATGCGCGGCCGTCGCCGCCGCCACGATCGCCCAGGGCCCACTGGCTAGAGCGTGTCGGTGTTCTGTGCATGCGCCACCCGGCGTATCGCGGCAGAACACCCGACCCCTGACAATAGGTGAATACGGCTGCGATATTTAGGAGGTGACACAGTCGAAGATGAAACAGTCTGCTGGACATATAACTGGATGTCTCCCGCACAAGATGACGGCGACCTGGTATGAGGTGGGATTGTTGAGATTTTTCACCTTAGGTCGCTTGTGCTTCTTCTTTCGCTGGAATAAATTGCGTGGATTAAAGCGGGTGCCATCACTAGGAGATGCACCGCTGGGATGGCCAGTCGGTTGGTCAGTCCCAGAACTAATGTCATCGCTTGGTGGTTGGATGATGTCACTGATTGATGACATGGTAGAATATCTCTTAGGAATGATGTCATGCGTTGATGGGACGGCATCATCACCCTGTGGAATGACATCACTCGTTGATGGGACGGTATCATCAACCTGTAGAATGACATCACTCAGTAATGGGACGGTATCATCGCCCTGTGGAATGACGTCACTCATTGATGAGAACATTTTGCCATAACTGAACTCTGTGGTTGGCCAGCGCCTCTTCATTGCCCGGCATAAATCCCGTAGGATAAAACGGGCGGTATCGCTAGGAATTTCACCTCTGGATTGGACACTGGGATGGACAGTCATGGTTGTCCATTCTCGCCTATTGCCAGAACTCGATCGTAGGATCATGTCTTTTGTTGGAAAGACGCCAGAAGTCGTTGATGGTAAAGTGTTATCTAATGCTGGAAAGAGTAAACCTCTTGTTGATGTGCTGGAAGGGTGACCACGGATGGGATCCCTGGGAGGTGCGACGCTGGGAATGGGAAAGTCAGAATCTCCCGTAGCACTGTCCGCATATTCATCTTTTGGTGGTATGTGGTCACTCTCTGGTAGATTGAGCTTGCGGTGCCTGAACTCCTTGGTTGGCCTGCGCCTCCCCATTGGCCGGCATAGATCCCGTAGGTGAGCACGGATGTCATCCCTGGGAGGTGCGACGCTGGGAATGGGAAAGTCGGTCTCTTCCATACGAAAGTCAGCCTGGTCCGTAGTGCTGTCTGTTGTTAGATTGATGTCAATCGTCGGTGGGTTGATGTTGCTTTTCGTTGGTTGGATCCATTGGTGAAATGGCTTGAAATATTTTAGGAACATTACCAGCAGCAAGATGATAAGTCCCAACAAGCATTCTGATTGGTGCTCAGCAACAGTATTTATAAGCATGGGTAGCACTGTGTTCCCTAAGGCCGCCCACCCATTGGACCAGACTGACTGGAGCTCAGCAACCATCCATTGGTAGCAGTCAGTGGCATTTATAAGCATGGGTGGGGCTGTGTTCCCTAAGGCTGCCCACCCATTGGACCAGACTGACTGGAGCCCAGCAAACACCCATTGGTAGCAGTCAGTGGCATTTATAAGCATGGGTGGGATTCTGTTCCCTAAGGCTGCCCACCCATTGGACCAGACTGACTGGAGCCCAGCAAACATCCATTGGTAGCAGTCAGTGGCATTTATAAGCATGGGTGAGGCTGTGTTCCCTAAGGCTGCCCACCCATTGGACCAGACTGACTGGAGCCCAGCAAACATCCATTGGTAGCAGTCAGTGGCATTTATAAGCATGGGTGGGGCTGTGTTCTCTGAGGTTGGCCCCTCGCTGTACCAGACATCGAGTAGTTGATAAAAGAATTCAATCAGCTCCAGGAACATCAAATATTGTTCTAATATTGTGGCCAGATGATTCCTGCGCAGGATGTACCTCAGAATGAGAACACTTATCAGGACTGTCCCCTTATACCAGAATGGAATGGTGGCCAGTAGTGAAAACCAACTGATGGGTCCTGGGGACTCATTTTCCAATTCTCTGACCTTTTCCTGCTCCAGTTCTTCCATCATCTTCATGGTCCTCCCCTCCTCCATGCGTATATCTGGGGAGTCTTTGATGAAATATCGGTGTTCCTCCATCATCTTCATGCTCCCCCCCTCCATGCGGATATCTGGGGAGTCTTTGATGAAATTTCTTTGTTCCTCCATAATCTTCATATCATTGTCCTTGTCCATGCCGGTCTTTGTGGAGTCTTTGATGTCCTTCCTGTGTACTCCCCAAGGGAGCAACAGGATAACAATCGCGGCAAAGATTCTGCACATTTTTCTTTGTTTTTTTAGAAAAAAAAACAGGAGCTCTGTAAGGAAGCAGCTGTCTCTGGTGAGAGAAAACAGCAACTGAGGACTGACAGTGAGGGAGGTCATGTGACCACAGTGAGGGGGGCGGGGTTTATGTGTGACCAATCAGCAGCCTCTGTTCAGCCTGCTTTACTCTGATTGGCTCATCTGGGATCCAGTCTGTTTACAGTGCAAAGTCACAGTGAGGGGGGCGGAGTTTATGTGTGACCAATCAGCAGCCTCTGTTCAGCCTGCTTTACTCTGATTGGCTCATCTGGGATCCAGTCCAGGCGGCTTTGGATTGGATGTTGGGATGTAGAGCAGATCTGGATTGGATCCTATTATATAACATTGATAACATTTCCCTGTATTTATAATATAGACGCCTCTGTTTATATTCATACAATGTTATTATAATGTCATTTTATTTATTTTACTGTATTAATAGGATTGTAATGATTGATATGAATTGTAATATAAACAATAATGGGTGTAATATTAATAATCCCAATAATTATAATACAATAAAGCTGTTCTGTGTATTTGGATGACAGAAATCTCCTGGCCATTCTCTGTGCTGACATTTCCCTGATGTAATGCACACAGGAGCCGCTAGAGGGCAGCAACACTCAGCTCCTCCTGTAGTGTCCCATCACCATAGATTTCCTCCTGGAAGACCCATCACCATGGAGACCAGGCAGGAAGTGATCGGTGTTTTCATGGTGTCTGGAGGGGAAGTTGGGGAAGCTGCGCCCAGGGGTGGCCGGGAAGGGGAAGTGCTGGGGGAAGGGAGACACTGGGGGAAGGGAGACACTGGGGGGGGGGGGTCAGCCCCCATTATTATTATGGGTAATAAGATGTGTAATCATATATAATGTTATAGTGATACATCGTCATAACTCCTCTGATAGTCACACTTATTGTTATCATTAACCATCATTTCTATACCCGCCCCCCATCATCACTATACCCCCCATCATTTCTATACCCCCCCATCATTTCTATACCCCCCCATCATTTCATCACTATACCCCCCCATCATCATCGCTATACCCCCCCCATCATTGCTATACCCCCCCCATCATCGCTATACCCCCCCCATCATCGCTGTACCCCCCCATCACTGCTATACCCCCCCATCAACGCTATACCCCCCATCATTGCTATACCCCCCCCATCATCGCTATACCCCCCCATCATCGCTATACCCCCCCCCATCATCGCTGTACCCCCCCATCACTGCTATACCCCCCCATCAACGCTATACCCCCCATCATTGCTATACCCCACCATCATCGCTATACCCCCCCATCACCGCTGTACACCCCCCCCCACCATCATCGTTGTACACCCCCCCCCCCACCATCATCGCTGTACACCCCCCCATCATCGCTGTACAACCCCCATCATCGCTGTACACCCCCCCATCATCGCTGTACACCCCCCCCCATCATCACTGTACACCCCCCCCCATCATCACTGTACACCCACCCCCCCATCATGGCTGTACACCCCCCCCATCATGGCTGTACACCCCCCCACCATCATGGCTGTACACCCCCCATCATCGCTGTACACCCCCCATCATCGCTGTACACCCCCCCCCCACCATGGCTGTACACCCCCCCCCCCCACCATGGCTGTACACCCCCCCCCACCATGGCTGTACACCCCCCACCATGGCTGTACACCCCCCCCCCATGTTTGGGACCCCTGTATGACCTTTACCGGGGTAATCAGGACGGATGGCGGATGCAATGCTTTACAAGCTGCTAATAAAACAATTATAAATACACATTTTTTTTACCTGCAAAACACGGCATTTATTTATTTATTTCATTGTTTTTTAAGGTGAACTTCTATTGTTGGAGAATATTTCTCTGGCTGTCAGTTTGCATTTGTATCTTCTATGCTGGGAAAAGGTTTCTTTGAGTTGTGATGATTTGGTTTGTGATTCTGATGGTCACCATTGTGAACTAACCATCCGTTTTACTCTTCTAGAAGATCAGGAAATATTCCCGGACACATTCCTTGCTGACCCCCCAACATTAATAAAAGGGGGCGTTCAGAAGAGGGCGACAGACCCCAGTGTAGCCGAAGGGATGATGGCGTGCCCCCTGTCTTCTCTGACAGCCAATGGTGAGTTCACATGGGGAATGCCCTTCATCACTGAGCTGACAACACTGTCTCTGCTGCACTGAAATCCCAAGCAGTGTTGTCAGCCCCGGCCAGTTCTTCTCTGTATTACTAATAGCGTGTTAGGAGGCCTGGATCCCAAATGGGGAAACAGATTTGATGAAGAGAGGCAGCTCTGTAATGTGGGGTATCCCTGAGGGTCCCCAGAAAAGTGTCCAAGGATGAGAGTGCCCCCGGATAGTGTACGTCCAGTAAATGTTTATCAAATGTTACTTCAACTTTAAAGGATAAATGTAAAGGTGTACAACCCCCCTCCCATCCCCCGATACCTGCTGTACAACCCCCCTCCCATCCCCCGATACCTGCTGTACTTACCTTTGGGGTGGGAGCTGTCAGGGCTCCCACAGGTGACCCAGTAGTCCAGGGATTCTCTGGGCAGCACTTCCTGGAAGGAGCAGATGGATTCTGATTGCTCGGCGCTGTCACAGGGAGTCTATCTGGTCCGTCTTGTGAGCGCTGCACAGAAAAGAGCGGATATTTCACATTCCCTGACCACTGGACCTGCTGAAGAAACCCTGACAACTCAGGATGGCCAGAAGTAAGTACAGAGGGACCTGGGGGGGGGGGGTACGGTGTTCATACACCCTCTGCACTGCATTTGTATTGTGGAGCTCACGGTGAGCTGACTATCTTCTACCCCCTCTGCTATGATATGTCCCCCCCCCCCCATGTATGTAGGATGGCATCGGTCTTGGGCAAGCGCCTGGTGCTGAAATCAGCGCCATCCATCAACTCTCATCCATTCTTCTTCAAAACATCACGGTCAGACAGCGGTGGGGGGGGGGATAGAGGGGCGTGCTGTCAACCACGCTAGCCCCCAGTCTACAGCACATGTAATACATACATGCACTCTGTCACCTAGAGCTCAGGATGAAATACACATTATAGATTCTCCTTTGAAGCTGGACTCCAGGTATGAAAAGAACATCAATGAATCCTCATAATCTCCTGTACAGCAGAGCTCAGGCTGGGAGATGGAGGAGCATCAGAGAGAACCAATAGGAATAGATAGGATTTGTGGTGGTTTTTGCCCATGTGATTGGTTCTGGCCTCTTTCACATAACCGTTCCAATCAGGTCCATCTGTCAGTTTTTGGATTTGGCTAAACAGGCCAGACTTCCCTCCCCACCTCCATCAATGAGACTTCCCTCCCCACCTCCATCAATGAGACTTCCCTCCCCACCTCCATCAATGAGACTTTCCTCCTCACATCCACCAATGAGACTTCCCTCCCCACCTCCATCAATGAGTCTTCCCTCCCCACCTCCATCAATGAGACTTTCCTCCCCACATCCACCAATGAGCCCCCACCGGGTTGTTTTCTTTTTGTGTTAAAAAGATTGGGGAAAAAAAATCAAACCGTTTTCTTTGTTCTGTTATACAATTTTGCACATTCTCCTCCAGGTTGCTGATGCCTCTCCAGTCGCCGTCATCTCGTCCAGCGTGCCCGCCAGTACTGGGGTGCACTTACCTGCGGGCGCCGTAGTTACTTTGGCTCCTTCCCCAGACATCATCGGGATGAAGGACAGCGGAGGAGATGTAAGTCCCTGATTTCAGTCTTCTGCTTCATTCTGCCTCAAGTATTCAGGGAAAGGTTAAAGCTGTCACTTTGTAACAGGTTCTCTTTATAGCCCCGCCTCCTCTGCGGCTCTTTTTGTATAAACGGTTTGGTTAGGAAGGGAAGGATTACCATACACTTACAGATCTAAAGCCAGCGAGTTATAGAGGAAATAATGCAGCATGCAGACCTTTTACTAAAGCGCAACTCCACCAAAAAGGGGAAATTCCGCTTTAAAGTGACATCAACCACTTGCCTACCGGGCACTTTTACCCCCTTCCTGCCCAGGCCAGATTTCAGCGCTGTCACACTTTGAATGACAATCGCACGGTCATGCAACATTGCATCCAAACTAAATTTATAGCTTTTTTTTTTTTTTTTTTTGACAAATAGAGCTTTCTTTTGTTGGTATTTAATCAGCACCGGGGGGGGGGGGGGGTTATTTTTTTGCTAAACAAACGATGAAAGACCAAACATTTTGAAAAAAAAACATTTTTTTTTAATTTCTGTTATAAAATTTTGTAAATAGGTGATTTTTCTACTTCACTGATGAGGCGGCACTGATGGGCATTGATTGACGGCACTGACAGCCAGCACTGATGGGCACTGATAGTCAGCAATGATGGATATTGATGAGGCACTGATGACGCTTCTCCACTGATGGGCACTGATAGCCTGTACTGATGGGCACTGACCACTAGCACTGATGGGTACTGATAGCCATCACTGATGGGCACCCACACAAAGCACTGATGGGGCTACACTGATTGCCCTGATGATCAGTGTATTTGTCCCCTCTGAGAAATGCCGCTTCCCAGCTCTCCTCTCCTCATGTGCTGTGAGCGGGAGGAGAGGACTGCCGATATCCAGCATTTCTGATTTACACTGATCGGCTGTGATTGGGCACAGGTGACCACATGGTAAAAGGCTGCTCTGATTGGCCCTTTCCTGGACATATGATCAGCTGAGGCTGAAGGACACAGCGATCAAACATCGCGCCTGGGGGGGGGGTTGGGGGGGGTTCTGGAAGGACATTGATGGACGCCCTCTGAAAACTTCTCATGTCAATGGGGAGCCCCAGACCCCTCCCAGCCAGCTGCTTTGGGGAATGAAGGGGGTGAACAATAATCAAGCAGGTTAGAAAACCCAAAAACCTGTCCTGAATGTCCTTCCTCCCCTTCCAAGTATATCAGCCATGGGGGGGTGGGTCATGGTTTTACCACCCCCCAGACTGCTTGGATGGAAGGGGCTGTACACATGATTTGCGGATGCAGCAGAAATGATACCCTCTGTCACATTTGCCATCGGTACTGCTGAGTGTGAATGGGACCCGTCACAACTGCCCTGCATCCATGTACAATGCATGTGGTTGCTGCTCGGGGGCGGGGACTTTACAGGATTATATCACTTAGTGAGAAGGTGACTTCTCATCTCCCAGCTGCCTGTCAATTGCCCTCTGAAAAGAGATCCAACGGTGATCACTGTTAGAGGGCAATGCGGGTATAAAGAGCCCTTCCTCTGGCTGTGTGCAGAGATCTGCCCATGTGTATGTCAGAGGATTCCCGGCTCTGGAAACCTATACAATGTTCTTTTATACTTGGAGATGTAAACGGCTTGTTACTGAAAGAGCCTTTACATGGTTAGTAAAAGAACTTCCTTCCCTATGAACAGCGAACCCCACCTGTGAACGGACTTCATGATCCAATCAATATTTGTCTGCAGACGTAACGACGTTCAATATAGAAATGTATTCTTCTATAAATCCCCGCTCCGCGCTTCTACTGTGCAAGACTGGAGGGGGGCCGGAGGGGGGATTTATTGTACCGTCATTGGTTATAATGTATGAGAAATCTACGTTTCATTGTATTTGCTTCTCACCTACAAATAAAAAAAAATATATATATTTTCTGGCGTATAAGACTACTTGTTATACTTGAAAATATACCCCAAAAATTGGGGGTGGTCTGATACGTGGGGTATAAAATGTGACCCTTGAGTTTGTTTGGGTCAGGCTGGCTGAATGCAGTAATGTCCATACAGAACACCGCGCTGAGCCAAGCTGGCTGAAAACAAATGTCCCTGTGAGAGATGAATCTGTCAGCCCGCTGGATGTGCCGTATATACAGGATTCTGCACTGAGCCAAGCGGGTTCAAAACGTAGCGGTACGTCCCGACTGTAATCAGCCCGCTGGATGTGTGTATGTACGGTAGTTGCAGCTACATACAGTATACACTGAGCCAATCACAGCAAGCGATGTATACTACTAATGAATACAAAGGCTGCTTGGATTGGCTGAGTCAGAGAGGTGGGCTGATGTCACAACCCAGCCAATCCCAGCAGGCTTTGTATTCATTAGTCCAACACTGAGCATGGGCCCCCCCATATCCAATATACACCCTACTTCTATATACAAAGCGCTATATACATCTGACACACCGCACATATATATAGTATACAGGACACACCCCACATATATATACTGTATACAGGACACACCCCACATATATATAGTATACAGGACACCCCCCATATATATACTGTATACAGGACACACCCCATATGTATACTGTATACAGGACACACCCCACATATATATACCGTATACAGGACACACCCCATATATATATACTGTATACAGGACACACCCCACATATATATAGTATACAGGACACACCCCACATATATATAGTATACAGGACACCCCCCACATATATATAGTATACAGGACACACCCCACATATATATAGTATACAGGACACCCCCCACATATATATACTGTATACAGGACACACCCCACATATATATAGTATACAGGACACACCCCACATATATATACTGTATACAGGACACACCCCACATATATATAGTATACAGGACACACCCCACATATATATACTGTATACAGGACACACCCCATATATATATACTGTATACAGGACACACCCCACATATATATAGTATACAGGACACCCCCCACATATATATACTGTATACAGGACACACCCCACATATATATAGTATACAGGACACACCCCACATATATATACTGTATACAGGACACACCCCATATATATATACTGTATACAGGACACACCCCACATATATACCGTATACAGGACACACCCCACATATATATAGTATACAGGACACCCCCCATATATATACTGTATACAGGACACCCCCCATATATATACTGTATACAGGACACACCACACATATATACCATATACAGGACACACCGCACATATATACCGTATACAGGACACACCCCACATATATATACTGTATACAGGACACACCCCACATATATATACTGTATACAGGACACACCCCACATATATACCGTATACAGGACACACCCCACATATATACCGTATACAGGACACACCCCACATATATACTGTATACAGGACACACCCCACATATATACCGTATACAGGACACACCCCACATATATACCGTATACAGGACACACCCCTCATATATACTGTATACAGGACACACCCCACATATATACCGTATACATGACACACCCCACATATATACCGTATACAGGACACACCGCACATATATACCGTATACAGGACACACCGCACATATATATAGTATACAGGACACCCCCCATATATATACTGTATACAGGACACACCCCTCATATATACTGTATACAGGACACACCCCTCATATATACTGTATACAGGACACACCCCTCATATATACTGTGAGATTACCCTCCCCCCTTGGTCTATATATATATATTGTGGGAACTCACTTCAGAAGGGTGGAGCTCTTCTTGGTGAAGCACACAGCAACTCGCTTCTTTAAGGTCCTTTTTGCCCAATTTTATTTAAAAGAAAAAAGTTCAACAAAAATGTTTCCCACGCCGGGGTATCCGCCAGCAAACAAACGCAACAAAGATCAGCCTTCTGGCTCACATATACAATTTTCCACTAGCCTTCCACTTCAGGCTTATGTCCGTCTCCTGCAGACTCTTTCCAACATATGGCTCTCGCACACAGCTAGTCTGACTTCCCCCTCTCCTTGGTGAAGCCCTCCAACACACACAGCCCCCGAGTCCTTGGACCGCACACAGCCCCCGAGTCCTTGGACCGCACACAGCCCCCGAGTCCTTGGACCGCACGCAGCCCACGAGTCCTTGGACCGCACGTAGCCAACGAGTCCTTGGACCGCACGTAGCCCACGAGTCCTTGGACCGCACGCAGCCCACGAGTCCTTGGACCGCACGCAGCCCACGAGTCCTTGGACCGCACACAGCCCACGAGTCCTTGGACCGCACACAGCCCCCGAGTCCTTGGACCGCACACAGCCCCCGAGTCCTTGGACCGCACACAGCCCCCGAGTCCTTGGACCGCACACAGCCCCCGAGTCCTTGGACCGCACACAGCCCCCGAGTCCTTGGACCGCACACAGCCCCCGAGTCCTTGGACCGCACACAGCCCACAAGTGCTTGGACCGCACACAGCCCCCGAGTTCTTGGACCGCACGCAGCCCACAAATTTTTGGACCGCACGCAGCCCACGAGTCCTTGGACCGCACACAGCTTTGGCTCACACAGAGCCACTCAATGTCAGCCACTCCACTTCCCCCTTGTAACTCTCAGCAAACCCTCATTATATGGGCTCTGAGCACCGGGGCCCAAACCCTGCTGGTTGACTTCAAATGCTGGACACTGGATTGGAGATTCCTTCCCTCCCAAGGCACTGTGAAATCTCCAGACCACGGAGCCCCATTCCAGCAATATCCAAATCTGGAGAAAACTGCCACAGCAGTATTCTCCACTCACAACCTACACTCCGTGGTTCTGCACTTCGCACATGTGCAGACCCTGTGCCCATCACCAGACCACCTCTACCTGCCTTTATCCCGTGACAGGGCCCTGCACTGTGACAATATATATATATACTGTGAGATTCCCCTCCCCCTTGGTCCATGTATATATATATACTGTGAGATTCCCCTCCCCCTTGGTCCATGTATATATATACTGTGAGATTCCCCTCCCCCCTTGGTCCATGTATATATATATATATATATACTGTGAGATTCCCCTCCCCCCTTGGTCCATGTATATATATATCCTGTGAGATTCCCCGCCCCCTTGGTCCATGTATATATATATATCCTGTGAGATTCCCCTCCCCCTTGGTCCATGTATATATATATATATACTGTGAGATTCCCCTCCCCCTTGGTCCATGTATGTATGTATCCTGTGAGATTCCCCGCCCCCTTGGTCCATGTATATATATATATCCTGTGAGATTCCCCTCCCCCCTTGGTCCATGTATATATATACTGTGAGATTCCCCTCCCCCCTTGGTCCATGTATATATATACTGTGAGATTCCCCTCCCCCTTGGTCCATGTGTATATATATATACTGTGAGATTCCCCTCCCCCTTGGTCCATGTATATATATCCTGTGAGATTCCCCTCCCCCCTTTGTCCATGTATATATATACTGTGAGATTCCCCTCCCCCTTGGTCCATGTATATATATATATACTGTGTGATTCCCCTCCCCCCTTGGTCCATGTATATATATACTGTGAGATTCCCCTCCCCCCTTGGTCCATGTATATATATACTGTGAGATTCCCCTCCCCCCTTGGTCCATGTATATACAGTCAGGTCCATAAATATTGGGACATGGACAGAATTCTAACATTTTTGGCTCTATACACCACAATGGATTTGAAATGAAACGAACAAGATGTGCTTTAACTGCAGACTGTCAGCTTTACTTTGAGGGTATTTACATCCAAATCAGGTGAACGGTGTAGGAATTACAACAGTTTGCATATGTGCCTTCCACTTGTTAAGGGACCAAAAGTAATGGGACAGAATAATAATCATAAATCAAACTTTCACTTTTTAATACTTGGTTGCAAATCCTTTGCAGTCAATTACAGCCTGAAGTGTGGAACGCATAGACATCACCAGACGCTGGGTGTCATCCCTGGTGATGCTCTGCCAGGCCTCTACTGCAACTGTCTTCAGTTCCTGCTTGTTCTTGGGGCATTTTCCCTTCAGTTTTGTCTTCAGCAAGTGAAATGCTCAATCGGATTCAGGTCAGGTGATTGGCCATTGCAGAACATTCCACTTCTTTGGTTGCTTTTGCAGTCTGCTTTGGGTCATTGTCCATCTGCACTGTGAAGCGTCCAATGAGTTGTGAAGCATTTGGCTGAATATGAGCCGATAATATTCCCGAAACACTTCACAATTCATCCGGCTGCTTCTGTCAGCAGTCACATCATCAATAAATACAAGAGAAGCAGTTCCATTGGCAGCCATACATGCCCACGCCATGACACTACCACCACCATGATCACTGATGAGGTGGTATGCTGAGGACCATGAGCAGTTCCTTCTCCATACTCTTCTCTTCCCATCACTCTGGTACAAGTTGATGTCGGTCTCATCTGTCCATAGGATGTTGTTCCAGAACTGTGAAGGCTTTTTTACATGTCGTTTGGCAAACTCTAATCTGGCCTTCCTGTTTTTGAGGCTCACCAATGGTTTCCATCTTGTGGTGAACCCTCTGTATTCACTCTGGTGAAGTCTTCTCTTGATTGGTGACTTTGACACACATACACCTACCTCCTGGAGGGTGTTCTTGATCCGGCCAACTGTTGTGAAGGGTGTTTTCTTCACCAGGGAAAGAATTCTTCGCTCATCCACCACAGTTGTTTTCCGTGGTCTTCCGGGTCTTTTGGTGTTGCTGAGCTCACCGGTGCGTTCCTTCTTTTTAAGAATGTTCCAAACAGTTGTTTTGGCCACGCCTAATGTTTTTGCTATCTCTCTGATGGGTTTGTTTTGTTTTTTCAGCCTAATGATGGCTTCACTGATAGTGACAGCTCTTTGGATCTCATCTTGAGAGTTGACAGCAACAGATTCCAAATGCAAATAGCACACTTGAAATGAACTCTGGACCTTTTATCTGCTCATTGTAATTGGGATAATGAGGGAATAACACACACCTGGCCATGGAACAGCTGAGAAGCCAATTGTCCCATTACTTTTGGTCCCTTAACAAGTGGGAGGCACATATGCAAGCTGTTGTAATTCCTACACCGTTCACCTGATTTGGATGTAAATACCCTCAAATTAAAGCTGACAGTCTGCAGGTAAAGCACATCTTGTTCGTTTCATTTCATATCCATTGTGGTGGTGTATAGAGCCAAAAATGTTTGAATTGTTTCGATGTCCCAATATTTATGGACCTGACTGTATATATATATATATATATATATATATATATATATATATATATATATACTGTGAGATTCCCCTCCCCCCTTTGTCCATGTATATATATATATATATATATACTGTGAGATTCCCCTCCCTCCTTAGTCCATGTATATATATACTGTGAGATTCCCCTCCCCCCTTGGTCCATGTATATATATACTGTGAGATTCCCCTCCCCCTTGGTCCATGTATATATATACTGTGAGATTCCCCTCCCCCTTGGTCCATGTATATATATATACTGTGAGATTCCCCTCCCCCTTGGTCCATGTATATATATACTGTGAGATTCCCCTCCCCCTTGGTCCATGTATATATATATCCTGTGAGATTCCCCTCCCCCTTGGTCCATGTATATATATATATCCTGTGGGATTCCCCTCCCCCCTTGGACCCTGTATATCTGCGGCGTGGCAGGGAAGCGGTTATACCGGGTCTCGGTTGAGGTTACAGCCATGATCCCAGATACATTTTTTTGTGTTTTTTTACTTTCATGTAGAAATAATCCGGGAGGCTTTACTTTTCCGGGTGATGGAAGGGGGCCCCCCCCCCAACGTTGCCCCTTATACCAGGCCCCCCCAAGCGATCAAGGAGCCCAATAAGGATGTGACTGGCGGCCATCTTGCCCCGGCGCACAGTGAGAGGAAATGAAGTTGCTCCTCCCACTGTGTGATGTCACATCCCGGAACATCCAGGATTTAGTCCCTTCCGGTTCCGGCTCTTTGTTTTCTGGCCGGCTACCGCCCAGCGAAGCGACCAATCAGAACGATCTCTGTCTGATTGGCTGCACTGGAGCCTAAAGGAGAGATGGGGGTTCTAATAGACACCCCTCCCCCCCAAACTCTCCATACAGAGAGGACCTGTCACTGCCTATTGCTGTCACAAGGGATGTTTACATTTCTTGTGACAGCAATAAAAATGGTCTGCTGGCCGGCCAATGGGAATACCTGTGTGATGTGCCCCTCCCTTCCCCCCACAAGAGGGACCCCTCCAGGATGCCATTGGTGAGGAGAAAGACCCGGCTCTGGATGATCACACCACTGCGGCTACAGGTAAGTGACAACCAATGGGGGTTTACAGAGAGTTTTTGTTAGAGGGGGGAGGGGGGGTTGGGATTTCCCCTTTATTATCATGTTTGTGTCAGTATTTATCATAGATGGGGGACCCTCTATGGAGACATTCTTATACTGGAGATGTCTTCATAAACCCTCATTAGATATGCGCTTCAAAGGCTCCTCCCATCCAGGATAAATAGTGACACAAAGGTGATAATAATTCATTCCATGATGGCCGTGGTCGGATGAGTATCCCGGAGGATCCGGCCATACCCATAATTCAGTGTGTGGAAAGTCTGACATCGAACTAATCCTATCGGTTTACTGGCTTTTCCACAGTGAATTATGGGTATGGTTGGTGACTCCGGGATACTCATCCGACCACGGCCATCATGGAATGAATTATTATCACCTTTGTGTCACTATTTATCCTGGATGGGAGGAGCCTTTGAAGCGCATATCTAATGAGGGTTTCTGAAGACATCCTTAAAGCAGAAGTAATTCCGATGACGGAACAGTTTCTTCACAATGAATGATGTGTATGATTGGCTACTCCGAGGTCCTCATTCCAACCACGGCCTTCATTGAATGAATTATTACCACCTTTGTGTCACTATCTAGCATGGGTGGGAGGAGCCAATCCTCCAATTATTCAATAATTGTAATAATGACAACGATAATGATAATAATAATCCTAATATTAATGGCAATAACAATATTAACCCCTCCCCCTCCAGAGGATTCCCCCTTTTCCTGACCAGACCATTTGTTGCATTACGGCGCTGCTTTACTTTAACTGACAATTGCGCGGTCATGCAGTCATGCAATGCTGCAGCTAAATGACATTTACGTCTTTTTTTTTTTTGTACTAACTGAGCTTTCTTTCGGTGGTATTTGATCGCTTGTTCGGTTTTTATTTTTTGCGCTATAAAACAAAAAGATCGACAATTATTGAAAAAATAAATATTTCTGACTGTTTGCTATTAAACACATCCAGGAAAAAAAATGTAAAAAAATCCAGTTTTGTCATAAGTTTGGGCTAAAATATATTCTGCTCCGTGTCTTTGTGAAAAAAAATCCCAATACGTGTAAATTAATGAGTTAATGTGAAGTTGTAGCGTCTACAATTGGCGGTATAGATACGGGGATTTTATTTCTTTTCTACTAGTAATGGTTGGCGATCAGCGACTTATATCGGGACTGCGGCGGGCATTCTGACACTGGGGGGGGGGGGGGGGTGACTTGGTGTCACTGACATCCCCGGTGACACCAATACAGTGTTACAATTAGAAATGGGTGCCGCGCCCTATAGATGAAGGAATCTCTATTTTGAACACTGGCTGTATAATATTTCCCCAGACCAATGGTGTAGTAGGGATTATACCCGGTAACAATATATATTCAATGAGGTGCTGACAATCTTCTAGTATAACCTCCATTCAGCTGCATACAAGGGTTTCCCCCCCTTCATGACCAGGAACAATAGGGAGATGGAGCAAGCAGTGTAAGGAGGGAGATCCCACCATTCCTACACATGGTCACATCCAGGAAGTATATAGGAGAGCCATCAACTCATCCCATCCTAGAGGAATCTATTCCATCTCCTCCCAGGAAGCCATGTCAGCCTAATATTAGGCTTTGAGGAAGGTGAGCGCATAAAAGAGCGACTATCCAAGTCTATTCTCTGTATACAGCTCTCCCATCAGCAGGCAGAAAACACATTGGACTTTAAGCACCTCCCACCATATAGTCCAATGACGGGCGCAAGGCGGTTCTCTCGTTCTGATAGGACGTCATATGACGTCCTCCCATTCTCACTGCGCATGAGCGGCTCAGGGAGCACGCAGCACGACGATCGCTGATGCGCTGTGTCCCTTGGACACAGTGGATCACGGAAAGACCCGAAGATGTCGGCTCGGTCATGTGATCTACTGTGTCCAATCACAGCTGATCGCATGTAAACAGGGAAATGCCGGTTATCGGCATTTCTCTCCTCTCGAGCTGTCATGCTGACAGAGGGGAGGAGAGCCGGTAATCGGCTTTCCGCGAAGGGGACATGTACACTGATCATATGAGCACTGATGATCAGTGTGCCCTGATGATCAGTATAGCCCCAGCAGTGCCACCTGTCAGTGTCCATCATTGCCTCGTGCCAGTGCACATCAGTGCTACATATCAGTGCCCATCTGAGCTGCTTTTCAGTGTCACCCATCAGTGCCAGTCAGCGCCACCTATCAATGCTAATCAGTGCCACCTATCAGTGCTTCCAATCTGTGCTGCCTATCAGTGCCGCCTATAAGTGCCTGTCAGTGCCGCGTGTCAGTGCCAGGTATTAGTGCTGCCTTTCAGTGCCCATCAGTGATGCCTGTCAATGCCCATCAGTGCCACCTACCAGTGCTTCCTCATTAGTGCCACCTATCAGTGCCCATCAGTGCAGCCTCATTAGCGCACATCAGTGAAGGAGAAAAATCACTTATTTACAAAATTTTATAACAAAAACTAAGAAAAAACATTTTTTTTTCAAAATTTTCAGTGGTTTTTGGTTTGTTTAAGAAAAAATAAAAAACCCTGAGGTGATTAAATACCACCAAAATAAAGCTCTATCTGTCACAAAAAAATAATAAAAATGTCATATGGGTACAGTGTTGCATGACCGCACAATTGTCATTCAAAGTGCAACAGCGCTGAAAGCTGGAAATTGGCCTGGGCAGGAAGGGGGTAGAAGTGCCCGGTAGGCAGGAAGGGGGTAGAAGTGCCCGGTAGGCAGGAAGGGGGTAGAAGTGCCCTGTAGGCAGGGAGAGGGTAGAAGTGCCCTGTAGGCAGGAAGGGGGTAGAAGTGCCCGGTAGGCAGGAAGGGGGTAGAATTGCCCTGTAGGCAGGAAGGGGGTAGAAGTGCCCTGTAGGCAGGAAGGGGGTAGAAGTGCCCGGTAGGCAGGAAGGGGGTAGAAGTGCCCGGTAGGCAGGAAGGGGGTAGAAGTGCCCGGTAGGCAGAAAGGGGGTAGAAGTGTCCTGTAGGCAGGAAGGGGGTAGAAGTGCCCTGTAGGCAGGAAGGGGGTAGAAGTGTCCGGTAGGCAGGAAGGGGGTAGAAGTGCCCTGTAGGCAGGAAGGGGGTAGAAGTGTCCGGTAGGCAGGAAGGGGGTAGAAGTGCCCGGTAGGCAGGAAGGGGGTAGAAGTGCCCTGTAGGCAGGAAGGGGGTAGAAGTGCCCTGTAGGCAGGAAGGGGGTAGAAGTGCCCGGTAGGCAGGAAGGGGGTAGAAGTGCCCGGTAGGCAGGAAGGGGGTAGAAGTGCCCGGTAGGCAGGAAGGGGGTAGAAGTGCCCTGTAGGCAGGAAGGGGGTAGAAGTGTCCGGTAGGCAGGAAGGGGGTAGAAGTGCCCGGTAGGCAGGAAGGGGGTAGAAGTGCCCTGTAGGCAGGAAGGGGGTAGAAGTGCCCGGTAGGCAGGAAGGGGGTAGAAGTGCCCTGTAGGCAGGAAGGGGGTAGAAGTGTCCGGTAGGCAGGAAGGGGGTAGAAGTGCCCGGTAGGCAGGAAGGGGGTAGAAGTGCCCGGTAGGCAGGAAGGGGGTAGAAGTGTCCTGTAGGCAGGAAGGGGGTAGAAGTGCCCTGTAGGCAGGAAAGGGGTAGAAGTGCCCTGTAGGCAGGAAGGGGGTAGAAGTGCCCTGTAGGCAGGAAGGGGGTAGAAGTGTCCTGTAGGCAGGAAGGGGGTAGAAGTGCCCTGTAGGCAGGAAAGGGGTAGAAGTGCCCTGTAGGCAGGAAGGGGGTAGAAGTGCCCGGTAGGCGAGGGGTTAATATTTATTTGGGACATTATTTACATGATTAATCTAGTTTTATGGAATTCACAATTGATTCTTCTATTTCTTTCCTTGTATGCAGCTGAATGGAGGTTCTACTAGATTTCTTTTATGTAGAAGATTGTCAGCACCTCATTGAATATATATTGTTACCGGGTATAATCCCTACTACACCATTGGTCTGGGGAAATATTATACAGCCAGTGTTTAAAATAGAGATTCCTTCATCTATAGGGCGCGGCACCCATTTCTAATTGTAACACGTCACCACACATGCAGACGAGAATGTGATTGGGAGCCAGCAAACTTTTTCATAATGAAAATCAACATCTCCGTGGCTCACAAGTCATTTTATATTAATTTTTCCTGCTAAAAATAACACTGACACTGTACTAATGGCACTAGGCAGCAAGAGATTGACATCTGGGGGGGCGATCAAAGGGTTAACTGTGTGCTTTTTCTCTATGTCCTGTGTCTGTGTGCTTCACTGTAATCACACTGCTTTGCATGGCTGTGCTGTTTTCAGCCATCCAAAGCAGTGTGCACGATCCGACAGGGAGGAGAAATGTTTTGTTTACAAACAGTTCTCCTCGTCGGAGATCCTCGGCAAACACCGGGCACCGGTGAGTGATAACCGGCCCGCACCTGGTGATTGACAGCCACGACCACCAATGGCGGCACTTGTAGGGCGCGTACACACCTCTCGTGCGCCCCCTACCACAAATACAATATCACGTGTGTGTATGTGTGTGTGATTTTGCACACCCGTGTCGCCCTGTAGCAGTATTTCAGCTATGGGGCGGTCGGGAAGCTGTTAATAATGAAACTAATATTTATAATGATAATAATCCCAATAATAATGGTAATAATAGTATTAAGAATGGAAATAATCATTTTTTATTTGTTTTATTTATAGGTGCGCAACAAATTCAATAAATCGTAATCTTCTCATCCATCAACCAATCACATGGTACACATAGTACAGGACCTCTACCGCCATGTCATTGGTTATAATGTATGCGGAATCTGCGTTTTGTTGTATTTGCTTCTCACCTACAAATAAAAAAAAAATCAATTTCTAATCCTATTATTGCCATTATTATTCGGATGATTCTCATTATAAATATTTTTTCTATTATTAATATTATCACGCCAATACTAAGGAGGCGAAGCAGCCATCTTGGATATTGCGTTGGCTGGGAATCGAACCCAGGTCAGCTGCTTGGAAAGCAGCTATGCTAACCACTACACCACCAACGCGAGGTTGCATGTTTTTAGAGTGTGGGAGGAAACTGGAGTACCCGGAGGAAACCCACGCAGGCACAGGGAGAACATGCAAACTCCATGCAGATAGGGTCCTGGTCAGGATTTGAACCAAGGACCCCAGTGCTGCAAGGCTAACCAATAAGCCTCTGTGCTGCCCATGTGTGGCCTCTGATGTATAAGGCCCGCCCCCGCGGAGCGGGGTAAATCAGTGATGTCCAGTAGAGATTAGAGATGATGTCTTCAGCTGTACATTATTGGCTGGACGGGTTCGGGGATGTCGTCCATCTTATTTCCCACATGAGTGTCCTGTCTGTGAACATGAGGAGAACTCTTTGTGTGAGATGTTGGTCTGTGGAGCGGCCATGTGAAGAACGCTTCGTGCTCATGTCTTCTGATGGTGAAGGTCTCCTCTGTGCCCCCAACCTGACCCTTAGACAACCTCATATAGGACGTCGCTGGTAGTCAGAGTTCTCATTGGCCCCAGCAGAAAAGGCCTCAAGCTGGGATGACTCCTCCCACTTCTGAAGCCAAGAAGCGTTCCTGACGTTTCTCTGAGACTTTAACCTCCAAGGCCAGACTTAAGCCAGGGGCCCAGTTCAGTCACAATCCTGGGGCCCCTAATCCCCAAACCTACAGACAAGTTCTAATAAACATCCTAAGGGGAAGCCACCATTTCCCAATGTGGGGGGACGTCTGTTGGCCTTTGGGGTCACCTGTTCAGGGTCAGCAGACATCTCAGATGCTCCGGTAAGAGACGTGGTGCCCAGAGGCTACAGGCTGGAGTTCCAGTCTGCCTTTGTCCCCGCATAGACTACTGGTCCTCCATGCTGCTCCTGCAGATCTTTTTGTTCTTCTTTTTTATTAGTTAGAGTTCTCATTGGCCCAGCAGAAAAGGCCTCAAGCTGGGATGACTCCTCCCACTTCTGAAGCCAAGAAGCGTTCCTGTCATTTCTCTGAGACTTCAACCTCCAAGGCCAGACCTAAGCCAGGGGCCCAGTTCAGTCACAAGTCTGGGGCCCCTAATCCCCAAACCTACAGACAAGTTCAATGAAATGTCCTAAGGGGAAGCCGCTATTTCCCAACGTGGGGGGACATCCCAATATAGAGAGAACATTGTATATACAGATATGATGGGGGAGGGGTGACACCCCAATATAGAGAGAACATTGTATATACAGATATGATGGGGGAGGGGTGACACCCCAATATAGAGAGAACATTGTATATACAGATATGATGGGGGAGGGGTGACACCCCAATATAGAGAGAACATTGTATATACAGATATGATGGGGGAGGGGTGACACCCCAATATAGAGAGAACATTGTATATACAGATATGATGGGGGAGGGGTGACACCCCAATATAGAGAGAACATTGTATACAGTGAGGAACAGAAGTATTTGAACCCCTGAGAAGATCCGTGTTCATATTTGGTACAGAAGCCTTTGTCTGCAATTACAGAGGTCAGACGGTTCCTGTAGTCCTTGGCCAGGTTTGCACTGCAACAGAGATTTTGGCCGACTCCTCCACACCGATCTCCTCTAGATCTGTCAGGTTTCGGGGCTGTCGCTGAGCAACACGGAGTTTCAGCTCCCTCCAAAGATGTTCTATTGGATTTAGGTGTGGAGACTGGCTAGGCCACTCCAGAACCTTGATATGCTTCTTACGGAGCCACTCCTTGGTTCTCCTGGCTGTGTGCTTCGGGTCGTTGTCATGTTGGAAGACCCAGCCACGACCCGTCTTCAATGCTCTGACTGAGGGAAGGAGGTTGTTGCTGAAAATCTCACAATAATTGGCCCCATTCATCCTCTCCTTAATACAGTGCAGACATCCTGTCCCCTTCACAGAAAAGCCCCCCCAAAGCATGATGTTACTACCCCCATGCTTCACAGTAGGGATGGTGTTCTTGGGATGCAACTCATCCTTCTTTTTCCTCCAAACACGACAAGTGAAGTTTACACCAAAAGTTCTCCTTTGGCCTCCTCTGACCACATGACTTTCTCCCATGCCTCCTCTGACCACATGACTTTCTCCCATGCCTCCTCTGACCACATGACCTTCTCCCATGCCTCCTCTGACCACATGACTTTCTCCCATTCCTCCTCTGCATCATCCAGATGGTGATTGGCAACCTTCAGACGGGCCTGGACATGTGATGACTGGAGCAGGGGAACCTTCAGACAGGCCTGGACATGTGATGACTGGAGCAGGGGAATCTTCAGACAGGCCTGGACATGTGATGACTTGAGCAGGGGAACCTTCAGACGGGCCTGGACATGTGATGACTTGAGCAGGGGAACCTTCAGACGGGCCTGGACATGTGATGACTGGAGCAGGGGAACCTTCAGACGGGCCTGGACATGTGATGACTGGAGCAGGGGAACCTTCAGACGGGCCTGGACATGTGATGCCTGGAGCAGGGGAACCTTCAGACGGGCCTGGACATGTGATGACTGGAGCAGGGGAACCTTCCATGCAATGCATGATTGGAAACCATGACGTCGTAGTCTTCTACCAACAGTGACCTGTGAAACTGTGGTCCCAGCTCTCTCCATGTCATTGACCAGCTCCTCCCTTGTAGTTCTGGGCTGATTCCTCACCTTTCTTCTCATCAGTGATACCCCACGAGGGGACATCTTGCATGGAGCCCCAGTCCGAGGGAGACTGACAGTCGTCTTCAGCCTCTTCCATTTTCTAACAATTGCTCCAACAGTTGATCTATTTTCACCAAGCTGCTTGGCAATTGCCCCGTAGCCCTTTCCAGCCTAGTGGAGGTCCACAATTTTGTCTCTGGTGTCTTTTGACAGCTCTTTGGTCTTGCCCATGGTATTAGTTGGCGTCTGACTGACTGTGGGGTGGACAGGTGTCTATAAAGAGCTCAGACAGGTGATTTCTAAGTGGGAGAATTTGCAAAATCGCAGGGGGTTCAAATACTTCTGTTCCTCACTGTATACAGATATGATTGGGGGGGTGACACCCCAATATAGAGAGAACATTGTATATACAGATATGATGGGGGAGGGGTGACACCCCAATATAGAGAGAACATTGTATATACAGATATGATGGGGGAGGGGTGACACCCCAATATAGAGAGAACATTGTATATACAGATATGATGGGGGAGGGGTGACACCCCAATATAGAGAGAACATTGTATATAGGGTATGATGGGGGAGGGGTGACACCCCAATATAGAGAGAACATTGTATATGCAGATATGATGGGGGGGGGGGGGGTGACACCCCAATATAGAGAGAACATTGTATATACAGATATGGGGGAGGGGTGACACCCCAATATAGAGAGAACATTGTATATACAGATATGATGGGGGAGGGGAGACACCCCAATATAGAGAGAACATTGTATATACAGATATGATGGGGGGAGGGGTGACACCCCAATATAGAGAGAACATTGTATATACAGATATGATGGGGGGGGGGGTGACACCCCAATATAGAGAGAACATTCTATATACAGATATGATGGGGGAGGGGTGACACCCCAATATAGAGAGAACATTGTATATACAGATATGATGGGGGAGGGGTGACACCCCAATATAGAGAGAACATTGTATATACAGATATGATGGGGGAGGGGTGACACCCCAATATAGAGAGAACATTGTATATATGTCTTCTGATGGTGGACGTCTCTTTGGTGCCTTCAGCCAGGTGCGATGTAACACACACGTCATCCCGCAATTCTCATGCGTCTTGCCATGCGACAATTGCAGCAACATCACACTGCATTCGGGGCGCCATGTTGATGGTGAACGTCTCTTTGGTGCCTCTTCAGACATCTCCATAGAGGACGTCACTGGCAGGAAGGGTTCTCATTGGCCCCAGCAGAAAAGGCCTCAAGCTGGAAAGACTCCTCCCACTTCGGAAGCCAATCAGAGTTCCTTTCTTTTCTCCCAAGCTTCATCCTCCAAGACCAGACCTAAGCCAGGGGCCCAGTTCAGTCACAATCCTGGGGCCCCTAATCCCTAAACCTTCAGACAAGCCCTATAAAACCTCCTGAAGGGATTTCCCCATTTCCTAAAGTGGGGGGACGTCTGTTGGCCTTTGGGGTCACCTGGTCAGCAGACATCTCAGAAGCTCAGGTAAGAGGCGTGGTGTCCAGGGGCTACAGGCTAGAGGTCATCTCCCTGCCCCCACCCCGCTTCGTGTTGTCCAACCTGCCGGTGTCCCCGCAGGGACTAGCGGTCCTCCATGCTGCTCCTGCAGATCTGCTGACCCAAGGAGATCTCCCCATTGGACCAACAGCAGAAAGGTTTCCGGGTTTTTACTCCAACCGTTTCCTTGTTCTAAAGCCTCAAGGAGGACATAGGCTGCATTCACTGGGGGGATTAGGGGGCATACAGGGGATTCCTGGGGCTGGGATCACTGTGAACAGTGGGGGATGGGAAGTCTGTACAAAGCAATGACAGGCTGAGCCGGGACCATTCCCATGTATCCGCACATCCATCGGTCATCTGTGGTCAGGGAAGGATGAGCGATCCTGGCCCTAACCGTAGATGACCGATGGATGTGCGGATACATGGGAATGGTCGCGGCTCCTGTCAGCCTGTCATTGCTTTGTACAGACTTCCCATCCCCCACTGTTCACAGTGATCCCATCCGCAGGAATCCCCTGTATGCCCCTAATCCCCCCAGTGAATGCAGCCTATGTCCTCCTTGAGCTCGGGTTCACACCAATGAGGTGCGGGAAACGCTGCGAATCCTGTACGTTTCCCGCACCGCATTGCAATCGCATCACGTTCATGCGATCTGGTGCGGGAGTCAGTAATAAATTATTGACACCCGAAACAGATGGCAAGACGCGATGTGATTGCCAGAAATCACATGACATGGGTGAGAAGACCCATACCATGTGATTCAGGTGCGGATCTAAAGACAGTCCTGCACCTTTGTGGTGCGGATGCGATGTGATTTGAGCCATAGGAAGTGTATGGCCCAAATCGCAGCGCACAGACATGTGCATGGAATGCGCAGAGGAATGCGGTGTGATTCCTGTGCAGACTCCATGCAGTGTCCCGCACCACATAGTGTGAACCGGCTGGGAGGCTTTAGAACAGGGAAAAGGTTGGAGTAAGGCCCCGGTCACAGGGGGCGTACTAATCCGTACAGCCGTGGGGGGCCGTGTTTACTTGGGGGATGTACCGGTGTTCATGCATCCCTGTGCAGGCAGGTTCATTGATGTCAGTTGGGATGCAGCGGCTGCATGGATACAGACACTGCTCCCAATGTAACATCTGTGCGGGTGAACAGCTGTGAACACAGATAGTGTGCGTTCAGGGCCATGCATCCATACGGATGTCAGATTGGGATCAGCATCTGTGTCCATGTTACCACTACGTCCCAACTGACATCAATGGAACTGCCTGCACAGGGGTGCATGAACACCGGGACATCCCCTGCAAATAAACACGGCCCCCCACGGCGGTACACATTGGTATGTCCCCTGTGAATGTGGCCTAAAAACCGGGAACTATTCTGCCGTTGGTACAATGGGGAGATCTCCTTGGGTCAGCAGATCTGCAGGAGCAGCATGGAGGACCGCTAGTCCCTGCGGGGACACCGGCAGGTTGGACAACACGAAGCGGGGTGGGGGCAGGGAGATGACCTCTAGCCTGTAGCCCCTGGACACCACGTCTCTTACCTGAGCTTCTGAGATGTCTGCTGACCAGGTGACCCCAAAGGCCAACAGACGTCCCCCCACTTTAGAAAGTAGGGAAATCCCTTCAGGAGGTTTAATAGGACTAGTCTGCAGGTTTGGGGATTAGGGGCCCCAGGATTGTGACTGAACTGGGCCCCTGGCTTAGTTCTGCTCTTGGAGGATGAAGCTTGGGAGAAAAGAAAGAAACTCTGATTGGCTTCAGAGGAAGGAGGAGTCTTCAAAGTCTTCCTTTTCTGCTGGGACCAATGAGAACCCTTCCTGCCAGTGACGTCCTCTATGGAGATGTCTGAAGAGGCACCAAAGAGACGTTCACCATCAGAAGACATATATACAATGTTCTCTCTATATTGGGGTGTCACCCCTCCCCCATCATATCTGTATATACAATGTTCTCTCTATATTGGGGTGTCCCCCCTCCCCCATCATATCTGTATATACAATGTTCTCTCTATATTGGGGTGTCACCCCCCCATCATATCTGTATATACAATGTTCTCTCTATATTGGGGTGTCACCCCTCCCCCATCATATCTGTATATACAATGTTCTCTCTATATTGGGGTGTCACCCCTCCCCCATCATATCTGTGTATACAATGTTCTCTCTATATTGGGGTGTCACCCCCCCCCCATCATATCTGTGTATACAATGTTCTCTCTATATTGGGGTGTCACCCCTCCCCCATCATATCTGTATATACAATGTTCTCTCTATATTGGGGTCCCCCCCCCCATCATATCTGTATATACAATGTTCTCTCTGTATTGGGGTGTCTCCCCCCCCCCCCCATCATATCTGTATATACAATGTTCTCTCTATATTGGGGTGTCACCCCTCCCCCATCATATCTGTATATACAATGTTCTCTCTATATTGGGGTGTCACCCCTCCCCCATCATATCTGTATATACAATGTTCTCTCTATATTGGGGTGTCCCCCCCCATCATATCTGTATATACAATGTTCTCTCTATATTGGGGTGTCTCCCCTCCCCCATCATATCTGTGTATACAATGTTCTCTCTATATTGGGGTGTCACCCCTCCCCCATATCTGTATATACAATGTTCTCTCTATATTGGGGTGTCACCCCTCCCTCATCATATCTGTATATACAATGTTCTCTCTATAATGGGGTGTCACCCCTCCCCCATCATATCTGTGTATCTAATGTTTTCTCTGAGTCTTCTGGCCGGCCTCTTCGGTTGGCCCGCGCTTCTTCTTTAGCCGCAATACATTCTATAGGTGTCAGACACCACCTGACGGTATCTCTAGCGGCCCACAGTGCGGGGTTCCTCAGCACGCGAGGTCTAAGTCCCAATCTGCTTATGCACCAGGGCCCCTGATGGTGGAGATGGACTTTGAGCAGACCGAGACCAGGGCGCGACCCCTGAGTATGTCCAGCAGTGGTAGAGAGTACCGTCAGAGGTGTTGCGGGAAATAGAGCCTGACGAGAAGAGGCTGGTAGGCCTTGCAGCAGGGACTGATCCTTGCGGGATGGATGGATGGACAGTCAGCGTGACGTAAGGCGTAGTCAGGCAGGCCGGGTCAGCAACGTGCGGGCAGCGAGGTACCGGAGGAGCAGGCAGGAGAGTGGTCAGGGTCACGAGCTGGGTTCAGCAACGTGCGGGCAGCAAGGTATCGGAGGAGCAGGCAGAGAATGGTCAGGGTCACGAGCCGGGTTCAGCAACGTGCGGGCAGCGAGGTACCAGAGGAGCAGGCAGGAGAGTGGTCAGGGTCACGAGCCGGGTTCAGCAACGTGCGGGCAGCGAGGTACCGGAGGAGCAGGCAGGAGAGTGGTCAGGGTCACGAGCCGGGTTCAGCAACGTGCGGGCAGCGAGGTACCGGAGGAGCAGGCAGAGAATGGTCAGGGTCACGAGCCGGGTTCAGCAACGTGCGGGCAGCGAGGTACCGGAGGAGCAGGCAGAGAATGGTCAGGGTCACGAGCCGGGTTCAGCAACGTGCGGGCAGCGAGGTACCGGAGGAGCAGGCAGAGAATGGTCAGGGTCACGAGCCGGGTTCAGCAACGTGCGGGCAGCGAGGTACCGGAGGAGCAGGCAGGAGAGTGGTCAGGTCAAGCCAGGGGTCAAGCAGGAGACAACCAGCAGGGTCAGGATCAAGCAGAGGTCGGCAACAGGAAACTTCACAAACCAGATGACAGGAACAGGATAATAAGACATACTTCCTGTCCTGTTTAAATAGCGCGCCCTGCACTGTCATTGGTGCCAGGCGCCTGTCCGCGATCGGGAGTGCGCATGCGTGGCCGTCGCCGCCGCCACGATCGCCCATGGCCCACTGGCTAGAGCGTGTCGGTGTTCTGTGCATGCGCCACCCGGCGTATCGCGGCAGAACACCCGACCCCTGACAATAGGTGAATACGGCTGCGATATTTAGGAGGTGACACAGTCGAAGATGAAACAGTCTGCTGGACATATAACTGGATGTCTCCCGCACAAGATGACGGCGACCTGGTATGAGGTGGGATTGTTGAGATTTTTCACCTTAGGTCGCTTGTGCTTCTTCTTTCGCTGGAATAAATTGCGTGGATTAAAGCGGGTGCCATCACTAGGAGATGCACCGCTGGGATGGCCAGTCGGTTGGTCAGTCCCAGAACTAATGTCATCGCTTGGTGGTTGGATGATGTCACTGATTGATGACATGGTAGAATATCTCTTAGGAATGATGTCATGCGTTGATGGGACGGCATCATCACCCTGTGGAATGACATCACTCGTTGATGGGACGGTATCATCAATCTGTAGAATGACATCACTCAGTAATGGGACGGTATCATCGTCCTGTGGAATGACGTCACTCATTGATGAGAACATTTTGCCATAACTGAACTCTGTGGTTGGCCAGCGCCTCTTCATTGCCCGGCATAAATCCCGTAGGATAAAACGGGCGGTATCGCTAGGAATTTCACCTCTGGATTGGACACTGGGATGGACAGTCATGGTTGTCCATTCTTGCCTATTGCCAGAACTCGATGGTAGGATCATGTCTTTTGTTGGAAAGACGCCAGAAGTCGTTGATGGTAAAGTGTTATCTAATGCTGGAAAGAGTAAACCTCTTGTTGATGTGCTGGAAGGATGACCACGGATGGGATCCCTGGGAGGTGCGACGCTGGGAATGGGAAAGTCAGAATCTCCCGTAGCACTGTCCGCATATTCATCTTTTGGTGGTATGTGGTCACTCTCTGGTAGATTGAGCTTGCGGTGCCTGAACTCCTTGGTTGGCCTGCGCCTCCCCATTGGCCGGCATAGATCCCGTAGGTGAGCACGGATGTCATCCCTGGGAGGTGCGACGCTGGGAATGGGAAGGTCAGTCTCTTCCATAGCACTGTCCACACTTTCACTTGTTGATGGGAAGATGTTAATGTTCCTGAGCCGCTTGTTTCGCTCGCTCCTCCTCATTTCCCGGAGTAAATCCGTTATGTGAGCACGGACGTCATTGCTAGGAGGTGTGAGGATGGGAGTACGAAAGTCAGCCTGGTCCATAGTGATGTCTGTTGTTAGATCGATGTCAATCGTCGGTGGGTTGATGTTGCTTTTCGTTGGTTGGATCCATTGGTGAAATGGCTTGAAATATTTTAGGAACATTACCAGCAGCGAGATGATAAGTCCCAACAAGCATTCTGATTGGTGCTCAGCAACAGTATTTATAAGCATGGGTAGCACTGTGTTCCCTAAGGCCGCCCACCCATTGGACCAGACTGACTGGAGCCCAGCAACCATCCATTGGTAAAAGTCAGTGGCATTTATAAGCATGGGTGGGGCTGTGTTTCCTAAGGCCGCCCACCCATTGGACCAGACTGACTGGAGCTCAGCAAACATCCATTGGTAGCAGTCAGTGGCATTTATAAGCATGGGTGGGGCTGTGTTCCCTAAGGCTGCCCACCCATTGGACCAGACTGACTGGAGCCCAGCAACCATCCATTGGTAGCAGTCAGTGGCATTTATAAGCATGGGTGGGGCTGTGTTCCCTAAGGCTGCCCACCCATTGGACCAGACTGACTGGAGCTCAGCAACCATCCATTGGTAGCAGTCAGTGGCATTTATAAGCATGGGTGGGGCTGTGTTCTCTGAGGTTGGCCCCTCGCTGTACCAGACATCGAGTAGTTGATAAAAGAATTCAATCAGCTCCAGGAACATCAAATATTGTTCTAATATTGTGGCCAGATGATTCCTGCGCAGGATGTACCTCAGAATGAGAACACTTATCAGGACTGTCCCCTTATACCAGAATGGAATGGTGGCCAGTAGTGAAAACCAACTGATGGGTCCTGGGGACTCATTTTCCAATTCTCTGACCTTTTCCTGCTCCAGTTCCTCCATCATCTTCATGGTCCTCCCCTCCTCCATGCGTATATCTGGGGAGTCTTTGATGAAATATCGGTGTTCCTCCATCATCTTCATGCTCCCCCCCTCCATGCGGATATCTGGGGAGTCTTTGATGAAATTTCTTTGTTCCTCCATAATCTTCATATCATTGTCCTTGTCCATGCCGGTCTTTGTGGAGTCTTTGATGTCCTTCCTGTGTACTCCCCAAGGGAGCAACAGGATAACAATCGCGGCAAAAATTCTGCACATTTTTGTTTTGTTTTTTTTAGAAAAAAAACAGGAGCTCTGTAAGGAAGCAGCTGTCTCTGGTGAGAGAAAACAGCAACTGAGGACTCACAGTGAGGGAGGTCATGTGACCACAGTGAGGGGGGCGGGGTTTATGTGTGACCAATCAGCAGCCTCTGTTCAGCCTGCTTTACTCTGATTGGCTCATCTGGGATCCAGTCTGTTTACAGTGCAAAGTCACAGTGAGGGGGGCGGAGTTTATGTGTGACCAATCAGCAGCCTCTGTTCAGCCTGCTTTACTCTGATTGGCTTATCTGGGATCCAGTCCAGGCGGCTTTAGATTGGATGTTGGGATGTAGAGCAGATCTGGATTGGATCCTATTATATAACATTGATAACATTTCCCTGTATTTATAATATAGACGCCTCTGTTTATATTCATACAATGTTATTATAATGTCATTTTATTTATTTTACTGTATTAATAGGATTGTAATGATTGATATGAATTGTAATATAAACAATAATGGGTGTAATATTAATAATCCCAATAATTATAATACAATAAAGCTGTTCTGTGTATTTGGATGACAGAAATCTCCTGGCCATTCTCTGTGCTGACATTTCCCTGATGTAATGCACACAGGAGCCGCTAGAGGGCAGCAACACTCAGCTCCTCCTGTAGTGTCCCATCACCATAGATTTCCTCCTGGAAGACCCATCACCATGGAGACCAGGCAGGAAGTGATCGGTGTTTTCATGGTGTCTGGAGGGGAAGTTGGGGAAGCTGCGCCCCGGGGTGGCCGGGAAGGGGAAGTGAGACACTGGGGGAAGGGAGACACTGGGGGGGGGGGGGTCAGCCCCCATTATTATTATGGGTAATAAGATGTGTAATCATATATAATGTTATAGTGATACATCGTCATAACTCCTCTGATAGTCACACTTATTGTTATCATTAACCATCACCGCTATACCCCCCCCCATCATCACTATACCCCCCCATCATCACTATACCCCCCCATCATCGCTATAACCCCCCCATCATCGCTATACCCCCCCATCATCACTATACCCCCCCCCATCATCACTATACCCCCCCCATCATCACTATACCCCCCCATCATCACTATACCCCCCCCATCATTACTATACCCCCCCCATCATCGCTATACCCCCCCATCATTTCTATACCCCCCCATCATCGCTATAACCCCCCCATCATCGCTATACCCCCCCATCATCACTATACCCCCCCCATCATCACTATACCCCCCCATCATCACTATACCCCCCCATCATCGTTGTACCCCCCCCCCATCATCGCTGTACCCCCCCCATCACTGCTATACCCCCCCCATCATCGCTATACCCCACCATCATCGCTATACCCCCCCATCACCGCTGTACACCCTCCCCCACCATCATCGCTGTACACCCTCCCCCACCATCACCGCTGTACACCCCACCATCATCGCTGTACACCCCCCCATCATCGCTGTACACCCCCCCATCATCACTGTACACCCCCCCCCCACCATGGCTGTACACCCCCCCCCCATGTTTGGGACCCCCTGTATGACCTTTACCGGGGTAATCAGGACGGATGGCGGATGCAATGCTTTACAAGCTGCTAATAAAACAATTATAAATACACATTTTTTTTACCTGCAAAACACGGCATTTATTTATTTATTTCATTGTTTTTTAAGGTGAACTTCTATTGTTGGAGAATATTTCTCTGGCTGTCAGTTTGCATTTGTATCTTCTATGCTGGGAAAAGGTTTCTTTGAGTTGTGATGATTTGGTTTGTGATTCTGATGGGTCACCATTGTGAACTAACCATCCGTTTTACTCTTCTAGAAGATCAGGAAATATTCCCGGACACATTCCTTGCTGACCCCCCAACATTAATAAAAGGGGGCGTTCAGAAGAGGGCGACAGACCCCAGTGTAGGCGAAGGGATGATGGCGTGCCCCCTGTCTTCTCTGACAGCCAATGGTGAGTTCACATGGGGAATGCCCTTCATCACTGAGCTGACAACACTGTCTCTGCTGCACTGAAATCCCAAGCAGTGTTGTCAGCCCCGGCCAGTTCTTCTCTGTATTACTAATAGCGTGTTAGGAGGCCTGGATCCCAAATGGGAAAACAGATTTGATGAAGAGAGGCAGCTCTGTAATGTGGGGTATCCCTGAGGGTCCCCAGAAAAGTGTCCAAGGATGAGAGTGCCCCCGGATAGTGTACGTCCAGTAAATGTTTATCAAATGTTACTTCAACTTTAAAGGATAAATGTAAAGGTGTACAACCCCCCCTCCCATCCCCCGATACCTGCTGTACTTACCTTTGGGGTGGGAGCTGTCAGGGCTCCCACAGGTGACCCAGTAGTCCAGGGATTCTCTGGGCAGCACTTCCTGGAAGGAGCAGATGGATTCTGATTGCTCGGCGCTGTCACAGGGAGTCTATCTGGTCCGTCTTGTGAGCGCTGCACAGAAAAGAGCGGATATTTCCAATTCCCTGACCACTGGACCTGCTGAAGAAACCCTGACAACTCAGGATGGCCAGAAGTAAGTACAGAGGCACCTGGGGGGGGGGGGGGTACGGTGTTCATACACCCTCTGCACTGCATTTGTATTGTGGAGCTCACGGTGAGCTGACTATCTTCTACCAACTGTCTTGGAAATTCGCTTTAACGAATTTCTCCTTACCGTGAGTACTCGCAGTTGGATGTGCAGAAATCCCCCATAAAGCTGTGCTAATCTCGCTTACCACGACTGCAGCTAAACTACACGATTCCTGCCCATCCAGCTACTTTAGCTTCTGTTGAAATGTGGTGGTGGAGCTCCGTTACCCTAGAATGATCACACGACACTCTAAGGTTGGTGTTGCAATTCACATAAGGGCCGGTTTCAGACTCAGCCCCCGGTTTTATTACAAGCAGACACGCCCCCCACATGAATAAAGTCAATCCCCTCCCACCGAACAATGCAATGGGGAGTGCCTATACACGGGATATACATTCCGATTGGAGCATAGCCTTTCCTATTATCTATCACTGGTCCTCCCCCATGAGCCTTCTGAGGTCAGCAGACTTCCTCCCCTTCCCCCCCCATGAGCCTTCTGAGGTCAGCAAACTTCCTGTCCTACTAGCTCCTATTGGTATGTAAATTCTCTGTACAAGCATCCCCTACGCTAAACATCAGTCTGTACCTGGATGGGCCCGATACGATCTTTATTAAAACACATCCATCCAAGATACAGTTCAGATTGGTAATGGGTTGTAAGATATGCATAAGCCTACACGCGGAGTTCGTACCGCTTGGCGCCTTGCGTTATGATGTCCATGTGGTACTATGCTGCTGATATGTGGATACAGGCCCGCGGTCTACTGCCAGCGGCATTCGCATCGAATGCCGTGGTGGTATACACGCCGGTCTATAAGCGCAGATCTGCCATCTCATCCATTACCGAGCTGAGTACTGTAATACATACATTGTACATGCGCATGGCCCAATTGCAGCCTTCAGAGCTTTAATTAAGCCACACGAGAGACATATGAATAACACTCATATATGACACATTTAAAGTTCGACCAACAATACAAAATTTCCATGACACAGTGCAGCAACTTAAAAGGTGAAACTAATATATGAGACTCATTCCATGCAAAGCAAGATAGTTCAAGCCGTGATTTGTCATCATTGTGATGATTATGGCTTACAGCTCATGAAAACCCCAAATCCACAATCTCAGAAAATGAGAATATTGTGAAAAGGTGGAATAATCTCGGCTCAAAGTGTCCCACTCTAATCAGCTCATTCAGCCATAACACCTGCAAAGGGTTCCTGAGCCTTTAAATGGTCTCTCAGTTGGGTTCAGTAGGAATCACAATCATGGGAAAGACTGCTGACCTGACACCATCACTGACACCCTCCATAAGGAGGGAAAGCCTCAAAAGGGAATTGCAGAAGAAGTTGGATGTTCCCAAAGTGCTGTATCAAAGCACATTAATAGAAAGTTATGTGGAAGGGAAAAGTGTGGAAGAAAAAGGTGCACAAGCAGCAGGGATGACCGCAGCCTGGAGAGGATTGTCAGGAAAAGGCCAATCAAAAGCGTTGGGGACTTTCACAAGGAGTGGACTGAGGCTGGAGTCAGTGCATCAAGAGCCACCACACACAGACGGATCCTGGACATGGGCTTCAAATGTCGTATTCCTCTTGTCAAGCCGCTCCTGAACAACAAACAACGTCAGAAGCGTCTTACCTGGGCTAAAGAAAAACAGACCTGGTCTGCTGCTCAGCGGTCCAAAGTCCTCTTTTCTGATGAGAGCAACTTTTGCATCTCATTTGGAAACCAAGTACCCCGAGTATGAAGGAAGAATGGAGAGGCCCAAAGACCCCAAATATGGAGGAAGAATGGAGAGGCCCAAGGACCCCGATTATCTAGGAAGAATGGAGAGGCCCAAGGACCCCAAATATGGAGGAAGAATGGAGAGGCCCAAGGACCCTGAGTATGGAGGAAGAATGGAGAGGCCCGAGGACCCCGAGTATGGAGGAAGAATGGAGAGGCACAAGGACCCCGAGTATGGAGGAAGAATGGAGAGGCCCGAGGACCCCGAGTATGGAGGAAGAATGGAGAGGCCCGAGGACCCCGAGTATGGAGGAAGAATGGAGAGGCCCAAGGACCCCGAGTATGGAGGAAGAATGGAGAGGCCCGAGGACCCCGAGTATGGAGGAAGAATGGAGAGGCCCAAGGGCCCCGAGTATGGAGGAAGAATGGAGAGGCCCAAGGACCCAGAGTATGGAGGAAGAATGGAGAGGCCCAAGGGCCCCGAGTATGGAGGAAGAATTTAGAGGCCCAAGGGCCCCGAGTATGGAGGAAGAATGGAGAGGCCCAAGGGCCCCGAGTATGGAGGAAGAATGGAGAGGCCCAAGGGCCCCGAGTATGGAGGAAGAATGGAGAGGCCCAAGGGCCCCGAGTATGGAGGAAGAATGGAGAGGCCCAAGGACCCCGAGTATGGAGGAAGAATGGAGAGGCTCAAGGACCCCGAGTATGGAGGAAGAATGGAGAGGCCCAAGGACCCCGAGTATGGAGGAAGAATGGAGAGGCCCAAGGACCCCGAGTATGGAGGAAGAATGGAGAGGCCCAAGGACCCCGAGTATGGAGGAAGAATGGAGAGGCCCAAGGACCCCGAGTATGGAGGAAGAATGGAGAGGCCCAAGGACCCCGAGTATGGAGGAAGAATGGAGAGGCCCAAGGACCCCGAGTATGGAGGAAGAATGGAGAGGCCCAAGGACCCCGAGTATGGAGGAAGAATGGAGAGGCCCAAGGGCCCCGAGTATGGAGGAAGAATGGAGAGGCCCAAGGGCCCCGAGTATGGAGGAAGAATGGAGAGGCCCAAGGGCCCCGAGTATGGAGGAAGAATGGAGAGGCACAAGGACCCCGAGTATGGAGGAAGAATGGAGAGGCCCAAGGACCCCGAGTATGGAGGAAGAATGGAGAGGCCCAAGGACCCCGAGTATGGAGGAAGAATGGAGAGGCACACACTGCAAGATGCTTGAAGTCCAGTGTGAAGCTTCCACAGTCTGTGTTGATTTGGGGAGCCATGTCATCTGCTGGTGTTGGTCCACTGCGCTTCATTAAGTCCAGGGTCAGCGCAGCCGTCTACCAGGAGATTTTGGAGCACTTCATGCTTCCTTCCACAGACGAGCTTTATGGGGATGCTGACTTCATTTTCCAGCAGGACTTGGCTCCGCCCACACTGCCAAAAGCACCAAAACTTGGTTCAATGACCCTAGGATTACTGTGCTTGATTGGCCAGCAAACTCACCTGACCTGAACCCCATAGAGAATCTATGGGGCATTGCCAAGAGAAAGATGAGAGACATGAGACCGAACAATGCAGAAGAGCTGAAGGCCGCTATTGAAGCATCCTGGTCTTCCATAACACCTCAGCAGTGCCACAGGCTGATAGCTTCCATGCCACGCCGCATTGAGGCAGTAATTGCTGCAAAAGGGGCCCAAACCAAGTACTGAGTACATATGCAGCTTCTACTTCTCAGAGGTGCGATATTGTTCTATGTACAATCCGTGTTTTATTGATTGCATGGAATATTCTCATTTTCTGAGATTGTGGATTTGGGGTTTTCATGAGCTGTAAGCCATAATCATCACAATGATGACAAATCACGGCTGGAACTATCTTGCTTTGCATGGAATGAGTCTCATATATTAGTTTCACCTTTTAAGTTGCTGCACTGAAATCAATGAATGAATGCACCAGATTCTCATTTTTCGAGTTTCACCTGTATATATATATATATCTCTCTCTCTACAGTGTATATATATATATCTTTCTCTCCATCTATCTGTCAACAAATAATATATATATGAGAGATAGATAATGTATATGTCATTTTTTTTTTCAATTTAATTGTATTTTCTCTGGTTGACTTCCAGGGTCACCACCTGCCCTGCGTTCTGTTAGGCAGCAGCATGCGTTCCAGCTGTGCGCACACTTCTGGGTGCGGACATTCTGCCTCCACTGCAGCAGACATGTGAGTGCGTGTGAGATGTGAGACACTGTCTATGCTCTGAAGAGGAGGGTTCAGCCTCGGGGTCTGTGTAGTGCCGGGGTGTGTGTGGTGCCGGGATCTGTGTGGTGCCGGGGTCTGTGTGGTGCCGGGGTCTGTGTGGTGCCGGTGTGTGTGTGGTGCCGGGATCTGTGTGGTGCCGGGGTCTGTGTGGTGTCGGGGTGTGTGTGGTGCCGGGGTCTGTGTGGTGCCGGGGTGTGTGTGGTGCCGGGGTCTGTGTGGTGCCGGGGTCTGTGTGGTGCCGGGGTCTGTGTGGTGCCGGGGTGTGTGTGGTGCGGGGGTCTGTGTGGTGCGGGGGTCTGTGTGGTGCCGGGGTCTGTGTGGTGCCGGGGTCTGTGCGGTGCGGGGGTCTGTGCGGTGCCGGGGTCTGTGCGGTGCGGGGGTCTGTGCGGTGCCGGGGTCTGTGCGGTGCCGGGGTCTGTGCGGTGCCGGGGTCTGTGCGGTGCCGGGGTCTGTGCGGTGCCGGGGTCTGTGCGGTGCCGGGGTCTGTGCGGTGCCGGGGTCTGTGCGGTGCCGGGTCTGTGCGTTGCCGGGGTCTGTGCGGTGCCGGGGTCTGTGTGGTGCCGGGGTGTGTGTGGTGCCGGGGTGTGTGTGGTGCGGGGGTCTGTGTGGTGCGGGGGTCTGTGTGGTGCCGGGGTCTGTGTGGTGCCGGGGTCTGTGTGGTGCCGGGGTCTGTGTGGTGCGGGGGTCTGTGCGGTGCCGGGGTCTGTGTGGTGCCGGGGTCTGTGCGGTGCGGGGGTCTGTGCGGTGCCGGGGTCTGTGTGGTGCGGGGGTCTGTGCGGTGCCGGGGTCTGTGCGGTGCCGGGGTCTGTGCGGTGCCGGGGTGTGTGCGGTGCCGGGCTCTGTGCGGTGCCGGGCTCTGTGCGGTGCCGGGCTCTGTGCGGTGCCGGGGTCTATGTGGTGGTGTATACCTTCAAGGATAAGTTTGCCTCTTGTAACATGTTACACCCATATTCAGGGTGTAACATATCACAAAATGATCGAAAGAACTGAAATCAAATGGATGAAGGGGGCGGGGCCAGGGACAGGATGGGGAGGAAAGGGTGAGATGACACCGAGCCCCCAGGATTGAAAGAACTGAAATGCAATTAATGAAAGGGGCGGGGCCAGGGACGTTCAGGATGGGGAGGAAAGTGTGAGATGATGCTGGGCCTCCGTGATTTAAAAGAACTGAAATCCAGTTAATGAAAGGGGCGGGGCTAGGGACGTTCAGGATGGGGAAAAAAGAATGAGATGATGCTGGGCCTCCATGATCGAAAGAACTGAAATCAAATGGATGAAGGGGGCGGGGCAAGGGACAGAATGTTTATTAAACATATTTTTTTTTTTAAATATTCAGGCATTGCATGGACACCTGAAGAAGGACCCCAAGAAATAAACAGAAGAGAGGACGGTCATGTGACTGCAGCTCCAGGTAAGTGCAATGGGCATTTGAGGGGGTGATGGGGGTGGGAAGAAGGGGTGCTAATATCCTGGAGTTGGGTGTTGTGTACTGACCCAATCATCAGTGAAGTCACATGTAGCGCCGTCCACTGGGATCTCATGCCAGCCAATAGCTCCGGGCTCAGCTGCACCGCGGAGACGGTCAGCAGTCCGCACGTCACTTCTGAAAGAACGAATGCCGCCTCACCCGCTCCTGGCACCAGGGGTGAAGGCCTTCCTCACTGACCGTGTTTGGGAGGGGGTTACAAAGTCCTGTTGGCGTGTGCCAGAGAGGCTGGAAATACCACCGCAGGCTGGCGTACACTCCACGCCCATGAGCCTAAAGGGGTGTGCCCCGTGATCTCAGCGCGTTTCGTCCCTGTGATGCGGGACTTCCTCAGGAGACCCGGAGGCGGTATATTTTATATGCTGAATTGGTTTTATCTTTAGCAGTGGATTTTTAATACATATATATATATATATATAAATGTATATTATCTGCTTCCCCGCCGCCCTATAGTAGAAGTACTGCTACAGGGTGGCAGGGCTGCACAAAATCACGTATACATACGTGACTTTTATTTCCGGGTAGGGGGCGCTCTTGTGCTGCCCTACCTGCATCACTATTGGCTGCTACACATGTCAATCACCGGATCCCGGCTGGCGAGTCCCATCTGGCACTAGGTGATTGTTGGGGAAAGCTGACAGGAGAAAGGTCTGTATGCAAACAACACAGGTCTCTCCCCTGTCAGCAAGGACATGCTGCTTTGTATGTCTCTGCACAGCATGTCTAACTGGTAACCCAGCACACAGTTAACCCTTTGATCACTCCTCATGTTAGCCCCTTCCTGCCCAGTGCCATTAGTACAGTGTCAGTGTTTTTTATTAGCACTGATCACTGTATTGGTGTCACTGGGGATGTCAGTGACACCAAGCTAGTTCCCCCCTCATTTCAGAATGCCAACTGCAGTCCCGCTATAAGTCGCTGATTCGCCGACCATTACTAGTATACAAAAAAAAAAATTTCCAGTATCTATCCCGCCATTTGTAGACGCTATAACTTTACGTAAACCAATTAATTTACACGTATCGGGATTTTTTTTCAGCGAAGACACGGAGCAGAATACATTTTGGACGAAATTTATGATGAAATTTTATTTTTAACCCCTTGACGCCGAGTGGCCGCATATCTGCGTTCAATTAGAAAATACATATGTGCTGAGAGCGCGCGCCCTGCACACTCCCAACACGTGTCCGCGACTCACGGAAAGGTCCCGATTTCCCCTTTTGATCGGGACCTTTTCCGAACATGTGACCGCCATGACGGCGAATCACGGCGGTCACATGACCCTAAAACGCCTCCCGGCTTCTGAAACTCATAACCACCCCCCGTCCGGACGTTGTATATTAACGGCCAGAGGGTGGCAGTGCAGGGGCGGGTGGACGTTTATAATCGACCTCCCAGCCCCCTGCTTGTGCGTGCTCCCTGGGACACAGGACACAGTGGAACACCGATCGTCGGACGGGACCTCTCTGCGAAGTCCCGATCATGTGATCACTGATTGGCCAATCAGTGATCACATGAACAGTAGTAATCAAGATGTCACTTCTGACAACATTGCTTGCTACGTGTGAAATCTGTGAATGATCACAGAGGTCACATGGTACAGAGCTATTCACAACAGCCTTGTACCATGTGACAAGCTGTGACCAATCACAGCTCACACAGTAGTTCTCAATGGCTGCAGGAATGCAGCCAGAGAGAAGGAGAAATGATTCCTCTTACAGCCTTTATGGGTGTAAAAGCAATCAGTGTAAAAAAAAAAAAATCTTCCTCACCCCCGACAAGTAGGACAGTGTCACCATGGTGACAGTGTACTCCTAGGGGGACAGTAGATAGAAAAAAAAAATAATAATAAAAAATAAAATAAAAATGTTTAAAAATTATAATGTTTGGTTATAAACTAATTTGGGTTTTTTTTTTTTTTACTAAAAAGATAACTGAATAAATTTTGGCCGAGATTTATGATGAAATATTATTTTTTGGAAAATTTTGTAAGAAAAACACTTTTTTTCAAAATTTTTGGACTTTTTCATTTACATAGCAAAAAAAATGAAAATCCCAGTGGTGAATAAATACCACCAAAATAAAGTTTTATCTGTCTCAAAAAAATGCTAAAAAATTCATATGGGTACAGTGTTGCATGACCGCGCAATTGTCATTCAAAGTGTGATAGCGCTAAAGCTGAAAATTGGCCTGGGGGGCAAGGAGGGGGGGGGGGAAGTGTCCGGACTGGAAGGGGGTGAAAGTGTCCGGACTGGAAGGGGGGGAAAGTGTCCGGACTGGAAGGGGGGGAAAGTGTCCGGACTGGAAGGGGGGAAAGTGTCCGGACTGGAAGGGGGGGAAAGTGTCCGGACTGGAAGGGGGGGAAAGTGTCCGGACTGGAAGGGGGTGAAAGCGTCCGGACTGGAAGGGGGTGAAAGCGTCCGGTCTGGAAGGGGGTGAAAGCGTCCGGACTGGAAGGGGGTGAAAGCGTCCGGAATGGAAGGGGGTGAAAGTGTCCGGACTGGAAGGGGGGGAAAGTGTCCGGACTGGAAGGGGGTGAAAGTGTCCGGAATGGAAGGGGGTGAAAGTGTCCGGACTGGAAGGGGGGGAAAGTGTCCGGACTGGAAGGGGGGGAAAGTGTCCGGACTGGAAGGGGGGGAAAGTGTCCGGACTGGAAAGGGGGGAAAGTGTCCGGACTGGAAGGGGGGGAAGTGTTCGGACTGGAAGTGATTAAAGGGTCGGGAAGCGCCGGTACAAAGTGGTTACGTTTTTTCTGGACATGTTTTTTATAGCAAAAAATATTTTCTTTTTTTCAAAATTGCCGGTCTTTTTTTGTTTATAGCACAAAAAATAAAACACACACAGTCATTCAGATACCACCGAAAGAAATTTCTATTTGTGGGAAAAAAAGGACGTAAATTTCATTTGGGTGCAGCGTTGCATGACCGCGCAATGGTCAGTTAAATTAACGCAGCGCTGTAACGGTAAAAATTGCCTGGTCAGGAAGGGGGGGGGAGGGAATCCTCTGGAGGGCGAGGGGTTATATATTTATAACATCTAAATATATATACAATGGGGATCGAAAGTTTGGGCACCCCAGCTAAAAATTTGTAATAATGTGCATAAAGAAGCCAAGGAAAGATGGAAAAATCTCCAAAAGGCATCAAATTACAGATTAGACATTCTTATAATATGTCAACAAAAGTTAGATTTTATTTCCATCATTTACACTTTCAAAATAACAGAAAACAAAAAAATGGCATCTACAAAAGTTTGGGCACCCTGCAGAATTTATAGCATGCACTGCCCCCTTTGCCAAGCTGAGACCTGCCAGTGTCATGGATTGTTCTCAATCATCGTCTGGGAAGACCAGGTGATGTCAATCTCAAAGGTTTTAAATGCCCAGACTCATCTGACCTTGCCCCAACAATCAGCACCATGGGTTCTTCTAAGCAGTTGTCTAGAAAACTGAAACTGAAAATAGTTGACGCTCACAAAGCTGGAGAAGGCTATAAGAAGATAGCAAAGGCGTTTTCAGATGTCAATATCCTCTGTTCGGAATGTAATTAAGAAATGGCAGTCATCAGGAACAGTGGAAGTTAAAGCAAGATCTGGAAGACCAAGAAAATATCAGACAGAACAGCTCGCAGGATTGTGAGAAAAACAATTCAAAACCCACGTTTGACGGCACGATCCCTCCAGAAAGATCTGGCAGACACTGGAGTTGTGGTCACTATTCCACTATAAAGAGATACTTGTACAAATATGGTCTTCATGGAAGAGTCATCAGAAGAAAACCTCTTCTATGTCCTCACCACAAAAATCATCATTTGAACTTTGCAAATGACATATAGACAAGCCTGAGGCATTTTTGAAACAAGTTCTGTGGACCGATGAGGTTAAAATGGAACTTTTTGGCCGGAGTGAGCAAAGGTACGTTTGGAGAAGAAGGGGCACAGAATTGAATGAAAAGAACCTCTGTCCAACTGTGAAGCATGGGGTTGGATCAATCATGCTTTGGGTTGTGTTGCAGCCAGTGGCACAGGGAACATCTCACGAGTAGAAGGAAAAATGGATTCAATAAAATTTCAGCAAATTTTGGATGTAACTTGATGCCATCTGTGAAAAAGCTGAAGTTAAAGAGAGGATGGCTTTTACAGATGGATAATGATCCTAACACACCTGGAAATCCACGGGGGATTACATCAAGAGGCGTAAACTGAAGGTTTTGCCATGGCCTTCACAATCTCCTGACCTCAACATCATTGAAAATCTATGGATAGACCTTAAAAGAGCCGTGCGTGACAGACAGCCCAGAAATCTCAAAGAACTGGAAGACTTTTGTAAGGAAGAATGGGCAAAGATACCTCAAACAAGAACTGAAAGACTCTTGGCTGGCTACAAAAAGCGTTTACAAGCTGTGATACTTGCCAAAGGGGGCAGTACAAGATATTAACTCTGCAGGGGGCCCAAACTTTTGTAGACGCCATTTTTTTTTGTTTTTCTGTTATTTTGAAAGTGTAAATGATGGAAATAAAATCTAACTTTTGTTGACATATTATAAGAATGTCTAATCTGCAATTTGATGCCTTTTGGAGATTTTTCCATCTTTCCTTGGCTTCTTTATGCACATTAATACTAATTTGTAGCTGGGGTGCCCAAACTTTCCATCCCCACTGTATGTATATATATACACACACATATACAGTGGGGCAAAAAAAGTATTTAGTCCCCACCAATTGTACAAGTTCTCCCACTTACAAAGATGAGAGAGGCCTGTAATTGGCATCATAGGGAGACCTCAACTATGAGAGACAAAATGAGAAAACAAATCCAGACAATCACATTGGCTGATTTGGAAAGAATTTATTTGCAAATTATGGTGGAAAATAAGTATTTGGTGAATATGAAAAGTTCATGTCAATCCTTTGTTATATATCCTTTGTTGGCAATGACAGAGGTCAGACGTTTCCTGGAAGTCCTCACAAGGTTGGCACACACTGTTGCTGGTATGTTGGCCCATCCTCCATGCAGATCTCCTCCTCCATGCAGATCTCCTCTAGAGCAGTGATGTTTTGGGGCTGTCGCTGGGCAACACGGACTTTCAACTCCCTCCAAAGGTTTTCTATGGGGTTGAGATCTGGAGACTGGCTAGGCCACTCCAGGACCTTGAAATGCTTCTTACGAAGCCACTCCTTCGTTGCCCGGGAGGTATGTTTGGGATCATTGTCATGTTGGAAGACCCAGCCATGTTTCATCTTCAATGCCCTTGCTGATGGAAGGAGGTTTGCACTCAAAATCTCACGATACATGGCCCCATTCATTCAGTCATCCTGGTCCCTTTGCGGAGAAACAGCCCCAAAGCATGATGTTGCCACCCCCATGCTTCACAGTAGGTATGGTGTTCTTTGGATGCAACTCAGCATTCTCTCTCCTCCAAACACGACGAGTTGTGTTTCTACCAAACAGTTCTATTTTGGTTTCATCTGACCATATGACATTCTTCCAATCCTCTTCTGGATCATCCAAATGCTCTCTAGCAAACTTCAGACGGGCCCCGACATGTACTGGCTTAAGCAGGGGGACACGTCTGGCACTGCAGGATCTGAGTCCCTGGCGGCGTAGTGTGTTACTGATGGTAGCCTTTGTTACGTTGGTCCCAGCTCTCTGCAGGTCATTCACTAGGTCCCCCCGTGTGGTCCTGAGATTTTTGCTCACCGTTCTTGTGATCATTTTGACCCCACGGGGTGAGATCTTGCGTGGAGCCCCAGATCGAGGGAGATTATCAGTGGTCTTGTATGTCTTCCATTTTCTAATTATTGCTCCCACAGTTGATTTGTTCACACCAAGCTGCTTGCCTATTGCAGATTCAGTCTTCACAGCCTGGTGCAGGTCTACAATTTTGTTTCTGGTGTCCTTCGACAGCTCTTTGGTCTTCACCATAGTGGAGTTTGGAGTGTGACTGTTTGAGGTTGTGGACAGGTGTCTTTTATACTGATACAAGTTCAAACAGGTGCCATTGATACAGGTAATGAGTGCAGGACAGAGGAGCCTCTTATAGAAGAAGGTACAGGTCTGTGAGAGCCAGAAATCTTGCTTGTTTGTAGGGGACCAATATTTATTTTCCACCATAATTTGCAAATAAATTCTTTCCAGATCAGCCAATGTGATTGTCTGGATTTGTTTTCTCATTTTGTCTCTCATAGTTGAGGTCTCCCTATGATGCCAATTACAGGCCTCTCTCATCTTTGTAAGTGGGAGAACTTGCACCATCGGTGGCGGACTAAATACTTTTTTGCCCCCTGTGTATATATATATATATATATATGTATGAGTGTATGTATGTGTGTGTGTATATATTGTGACAGTGTGACGATCTGTCACCCAGGATTCTCAACAAGGCAGGTTGAGGGGCTCCAGGGTAAGTGTTTGATACGGAGGAAAGTGGCTTTTCACTTTCCTCCTTTTGTAAGGTCTGTTTTGGATCTGGAGCCTGGAGATTTCAAAGAGATCTGGGAGGGATGAAATCTCCAATCTTGGGACCAGGTTTTGGGAATGGCCAGGAGACTGATTGCACAGGTGTGTGCAGGTCTTTTCAGAGAGTCAGGATCAGGGTTCTGGGCTCCACCCCGGCAGACGGGAGTCAGGAGGGCTCCACCTGGAAGACAGGAGTCAGGTGGGCTTCACCTGGAAGACAGGAGTCAGGAGGGCTCCACCCTGGCAGACAGGAGTCAGGAGGGCTCCACCCCGGCAGACGGGAGTCAGGAGGGCTCCACCCCGGCAGACGGGAGTCAGGAGGGCTCCACCCCGGCAGACGGGAGTCAGGAGGGCTCCACCCCGGCAGACGGGAGTCAGGAGGGCTCCACCCCGGCAGACGGGAGTCAGGAGGGCTCCACCCCGGCAGACGGGAGTCAGGAGGGCTCCACCCCGGCAGACGGGAGTCAGGAGGGCTCCACCCCGGCAGACGGGAGTCAGGAGGGCTCCACCCCCGGCAGACGGGAGTCAGGAGGGCTCCACCCCGGCAGACGGGAGTCAGGAGGGCTCCACCCCGGCAGATGGGAGTCAGGTGGGCTTCACTGGAAGACAGGAGTCAGGTGGGCTTCACCTAGGAGAGGTGGAAGCCAAAAGCAGCAAGGAGCTGCTAGAGACTAGCTGTGTGCAAGAGCCATAATTCCTGAAGAAGTCTGCAGGAGACAGACATCAAGCTGAGTGTAAGCCAAGAGGCTGAATCGTTGTTTTGTTTGATGGTGGATACCCCTGTGTGGGAAGCTTTGTTATGGAACATTTGTTTAAATAAAATTGGGCAAAAAGGCCCTTAAAGAAGCGAGTCGCTGTGTGCTTTAAATGAAAAGCTCTACCACTTTGAAGCGAGTTCCCACAATATATATATATGTGTGTGTGTGTGTGTATATATATATATATGTGTGTGTGTGTGTATATATATATGTGTGTGTGTGTGTATGTATATATATATATGTGTGTGTGTGTGTATGTATATATATATATATGTGTGTATGTATATATATATATATGTGTGTGTGTGTATATATATATATATGAGAAGTTTTATGGTCCTGCACCATGGCGGCGTTTCTTTCTTTTCTATTATTGGCTGAGTGTGTTTTGCACAGAACAGTCCCGATCTTCGTCTTTGGGGTTCCCGACCAGTTGTTCTGGCCCCCCCCCACTGTCAAGTGCCCCCACAGCGAGCCCACAGCCATGTCCATTCGCACACAAAGCCGCGGCTCAGCCCCACCCTTTTCCTCTGCTCATTGGCTCACTGGCTATGATTGACGGCCAATGGGTCCCTCTGCTGCCTCTACCAATGAAGAGAGAGAGTCCTTGAAAAGCTGAGACTCTTGTGTACATTGCTGGATCTGGGGGTCTGGGGGGTAGGCTCAGGTGGTATTGGGGGTCTGGGGGGTGGGCTCAGGTGGTTTTGGGGGGCTGGGGGGCAGCGGAACGCAGAAGGTTTTTCATCTTCATTTATAGAATGCTCCTTCAGTCTTTCAGTTGAAATTTTCCTGCAATTGATGTCTTCCTGTCGCAGCGCTACATTGGAATGTCCTGTGTATGTGAAGTCACTCGACGAACTCCCAATACGATATAATTGCCGCCATGCAGATTATTTATTGCGTCACATTAACTATTACCCTTTCACATTTGTTCCACATTCATCACGTGAAGGGACTGTATTTGTATTTGTATTTATATCAGCCCTTTCCCGCCCGCCCTGGTGTTCCTTTTCAGGGCCAGTTCACACTACATGCATTTCAGTGCGTTTTTTTTCTGCATCCAAAATGCACAGAAAGTAGATGATATGGTTGTCAAGTGTCATAGTTCACGTTAGCACTTGCAGTTCCAGTGCGTTCCGGATGCAGAAGAAAAAAGTAGAACATGCTGCATTTTTTCTGCTGTGATCAGGACGATGATATGGGGTATGGTGATGATCAGGATGCTGGTATGGGGTATGGGGGTGATCAGGACGGTGGTATGGAGTATGGAGGTGAACAGGGCGCTTGTATGGGGTATGGGGGCAATCAGGACGGTGGTATGGGGTATGGTGGTGATCAGGATGCTGGTATGGGGTATGGGGGTGATCAGGACGCTGGTATGGGGTATGGCGGTGCTCAGGACGCTGGTATGGGGTATGGTGGTGATCGGGACGCTGGTATGGGGTATGGCGGTGATCGGGACGCTGGTATGGGGTATGGCAGTGATCAGGATGCTGGTATGGGGTATGGCCGTGATCAGGACGCTGGTATGGGGTATGGCGGTGATCAGGACGCTGGTATGGGGTATGGTGGTGATCAGGATGCTGGTATGGGGTATGGCGGTGATCAGAATGCTGGTATGGGGTATGGTGGTGATCAGGACGCTGGTATGGGGTATGGGGGTGATCAGGATGCTGGTATGGGGTACGGAGGTGATTAGGATGCTGGTATGGGGTATGGCGGTGATCAGGATGCTGGTATGGGGTACGGTGGTGATCAGGACGCTGGTATGGGGTATGGGGGTGATCAGGGTGCTGGTATGGGGTATGGGGGTGATCAGGACGCTGGTATGGGGTATGGCGGTAACCAGGGTGTTGGTATGAGGTATGGCGGTGATCAGGACGCTGGTATGGGGTATGGGGGTGATCAGGATGCTGGTATGGGGTATGGGGGTGATCAGGACGCTGGTATGGGGTATGGCGGTAACCAGGGTGTTGGTATGAGGTATGGCGGTGATCAGGACGCTGGTATGGGGTATGGGGGTGATCAGGATGCTGGTATGGGGTATGGGGGTGATCAGGACGCTGGTATGGGGTATGGCGGTGATCAGGATGCTGGTATGGGGTATGGGGGTGATCAGGATGCTGATGTGGGGTATGGGGGTGATCAGGACGCTGGTATGGGGGTGATCAGGACGCTGGTATGGGGTATGGGGGTGATCAGGACGCTGGTATGGGGTATGGTGGTGATCAGGATGCTGGTATGAGGTATGGGGGTGATCAGGACGCTGGTAAGGGGTATGGGGGTGATCAGGATGCTGGTATGGGGTATGGCGGTGATCAGGATGATGGTATGGGGTATGGCGGTGATCAGGATGCTGGTATGGGGTATGGTGGTGATCAGGATGCTGATATGGGGTACGGAGGTGATTAGGATGCTGGTATGGGGTATGGCGGTGATCAGGATGCTGGTATGGGGTATGGTGGTGATCAGGACGCTGGTATGGGGTACGGAGGTGATTAGGATGCTGGTATGGGGTACGGAGGTGATTAGGATGCTGGTATGGGGTATGGCGGTGATCAGGATGCTGGTATGGGGTATGGTGGTGATCAGGACGCTGGTATGGGGTATGGGGGTGATCAGGGTGCTGGTATGGGGTATGGGGGTGATCAGGACGCTGGTATGGGGTATGGCGGTAACCAGGGTGTTGGTATGAGGTATGGCGGTGATCAGGACGCTGGTATGGGGTATGGGGGTGATCAGGATGCTGGTATGGGGTATGGGGGTGATCAGGACGCTGGTATGGGGTATGGCAGTGATCAGGATGCTGGTATGGGGTATGGCCGTGATCAGGACGCTGGTATGGGGTATGGCGGTGATCAGGACGCTGGTATGGGGTATGGTGGTGATCAGGATGCTGGTATGGGGTATGGCCGTGATCAGGACGCTGGTATGGGGTATGGCGGTGATCAGGACGCTGGTATGGGGTATGGTGGTGATCAGGATGCTGGTATGGGGTATGGGGGTGATCAGGACGCTGGTATGGGGTATGGCGGTGATCAGGACGCTGGTATGGGGTATGGCAGTGATCAGGATGCTGGTATGGGGTATGGCCGTGATCAGGACGCTGGTATGGGGTATGGCGGTGATCAGGACGCTGGTATGGGGTATGGTGGTGATCAGGATGCTGGTATGGGGTATGGGGGTGATCAGGACGCTGGTATGGGGTATGGCGGTGATCAGAATGCTGGTATGGGGTATGGTGGTGATCAGGACGCTGGTATGGGGTATGGGGGTGATCAGGATGCTGGTATGGGGTACGGAGGTGATTAGGATGCTGGTATGGGGTATGGCGGTGATCAGGATGCTGGTATGGGGTACGGTGGTGATCAGGACGCTGGTATGGGGGTGATCAGGGTGCTGGTATGGGGTATGGGGGTGATCAGGACGCTGGTATGGGGTATGGCGGTAACCAGGGTGTTGGTATGAGGTATGGCGGTGATCAGGACGCTGGTATGGGGTATGGGGGTGATCAGGATGCTGGTATGGGGTATGGGGGTGATCAGGACGCTGGTATGGGGTATGGCGGTAACCAGGGTGTTGGTATGAGGTATGGCGGTGATCAGGACGCTGGTATGGGGTATGGGGGTGATCAGGATGCTGATGTGGGGTATGGGGGTGATCAGGACGCTGGTATGGGGGTGATCAGGACGCTGGTATGGGGTATGGGGGTGATCAGGACGCTGGTATGGGGTATGGTGGTGATCAGGACGCTGGTATGAGGTATGGGGGTGATCAGGACGCTGGTAAGGGGTATGGGGGTGATCAGGATGCTGGTATGGGGTATGGCGGTGATCAGGATGATGGTATGGGGTATGGCGGTGATCAGGATGCTGGTATGGGGTATGGTGGTGATCAGGATGCTGATATGGGGTACGGAGGTGATTAGGATGCTGGTATGGGGTACGGAGGTGATTAGGATGCTGGTATGGGGTATGGCGGTGATCAGGACGCTGGTATGGGGTATGGGGGTGATCAGGATGCTGGTATGGGGTATGGGGGTGATCAGGACGCTGGTATGGGGTATGGCGGTAACCAGGGTGTTGGTATGAGGTATGGCGGTGATCAGGACGCTGGTATGGGGTATGGGGGTGATCAGGACGCTGGTATTGGGTATGGGGGTGATCAGGACGCTGGTATGGGGTATGGGGGTGATCAGGACGCTGGTATGGGGTATGGTGGTGATCAGGATGCTGGTATGGGGGTGATCAGGACGCTGGTATGGGGTATGGCGGTGATCAGGATGCTGGTATGGGGTATGGGGGTGATCAGGATGCTGATATGGGGTATGGGGGTGATCAGGACGCTGGTATGGGGTATGGCGGTAACCAGGGTGTTGGTATGAGGTATGGCGGTGATCAGGACGCTGGTATGGGGTATGGGGGTGATCAGGACGCTGGTATTGGGTATGGGGGTGATCAGGACGCTGGTATGGGGTATGGGGGTGATCAGGACGCTGGTAAGGGGTATGGAGGTGATCAGGATGCTGGTATGGGGGTGATCAGGACGCTGGTATGGGGTATGGCGGTGATCAGGATGCTGGTATGGGGTATGGGGGTGATCAGGATGCTGATATGGGGTATGGGGGTGATCAGGACGCTGGTATGGGGGTGATCAGGACGCTGGTATGGGGTATGGGGGTGATCAGGACGCTGGTATGGGGTATGGTGGTGATCAGGACGCTGGTATGAGGTATGGGGGTGATCAGGACGCTGGTAAGGGGTATGGGGGTGATCAGGATGCTGGTATGGGGTATGGCGGTGATCAGGATGATGGTATGGGGTATGGGGGTGATCAGGATGCTGGTATGGGGTACGGAGGTGATTAGGATGCTGGTATGGGGTATGGCGGTGATCAGGATGCTGGTATGGGGTATGGTGGTGATCAGGACGCTGGTATGGGGTATGGCGGTAACCAGGGTGTTGGTATGAGGTATGGCGGTGATCAGGACGCTGGTATGGGGTATGGGGGTGATCAGGACGCTGGTATTGGGTATGGGGGTGATCAGGACGCTGGTATGGGGTATGGGGGTGATCAGGACGCTGGTATGGGGTATGGTGGTGATCAGGACGTTGGTATGGGGTATGGGGGTGATCAGGACGCTGGTATGGGGTATGGGGGTGATCAGGACGCTGGTAAGGGGTATGGAGGTGATCAGGATGCTGGTATGGGGGTGATCAGGACGCTGGTATGGGGTATGGGGGTGATCAGGACGCTGGTATGGGGTATGGCGGTAACCAGAGTGTTGGTATGTTGTATGGCGGTGATCAGGACGCTGGTATGGGGTATGGGGGTGATCAGGATGCTGGTATGGGGTATGGGGGTGATCAGGACGCTGGTAAGGGGTATGGAGGTGATCAGGATGCTGGTATGGGGGTGATCAGGACGCTGGTATGGGGTATGGGGGTGATCAGGACGCTGGTATGGGGTATGGCGGTAACCAGAGTGTTGGTATGGGGTATGGGGGTGATCAGGACGCTGGTATTGGGTATGGGGGTGATCAGGACGCTGGTATGGGGTATGGGGGTGATCAGGACGCTGGTATGGGGTATGGTGGTGATCAGGACGTTGGTATGGGGTATGGGGGTGATCAGGACGCTGGTATGGGGTATGGGGGTGATCAGGACGCTGGTAAGGGGTATGGAGGTGATCAGGATGCTGGTATGGGGGTGATCAGGACGCTGGTATGGGGTATGGCGGTGATCAGGATGCTGGTATGGGGTATGGGGGTGATCAGGATGCTGATATGGGGTATGGGGGTGATCAGGACGCTGGTATGGGGGTGATCAGGACGCTGGTATGGGGTATGGGGGTGATCAGGACGCTGGTATGGGGTATGGTGGTGATCAGGACGCTGGTATGAGGTATGGGGGTGATCAGGACGCTGGTAAGGGGTATGGGGGTGATCAGGATGCTGGTATGGGGTATGGGGGTGATCAGGACGCTGGTAAGGGGTATGGTGGTGATCAGGATGCTGGTATGGGGTATGGGGGTGATCAGGACGCTGGTATGGGGGTGATCAGGACGCTGGTATGGGGTATGGGGGTGATCAGGACGCTGGTATGGGGTATGGGGGTGATCAGGACGCTGGTAAGGGGTATGGTGGTGATCAGGATGCTGGTATGGGGTATGGGGGTGATCAGGACGCTGGTATGGGGTATGGCGGTGATCAGGATGCTGGTATGGGGTATGGCGGTGATCAGGACGCTGGTATGGGGTATGGTGGTGATCAGGACGCTGGTATGGGGTATGGTGGTGATCAGGACGCTGGTATGGGGTATGGCGGTGATCAGGACGCTGGTATGGGGTATGGGGGTGATCAGGACGCTGGTATGGGGTATGGGGGTGATCAGGACGCTGGTAAGGGGTATGGTGGTGATCAGGATGCTGGTATGGGGTATGGTGGTGATCAGGATGCTGGTATGGGGTATGGTGGTGATCAGGATGCTGGTATGGGGGTGATCAGGACGCTGGTATGGGGTATGGGGGTGATCAGGACGCTGGTATGGGGGTGATCAGGACGCTGGTATGGGGTATGGGGGTGATCAGGACGCTGGTATGGGGTATGGGGGTGATCAGGACGCTGGTAAGGGGTATGGTGGTGATCAGGATGCTGGTAAGGGGTGTGGGGGTGATCAGGGCGCTGGTATGGGGTATGGTGGTGATCAGGACGCTGGTATGGGGTAGTATAGGAGGAATAGTGCCCCATCATTGGTGTCAGAGGGAGTAGTGCCCCATGATTGGTGTCAGTGGGAGGAATAGTGCCCCATCATTAGTATCAGTGGGGGGAATAGTGCCCCATCATTGGTGTCAGTGGGAGGAATAGTGCCCCATCATTGGAGTCAGTGGGAGGAGTAGTGCCCCATCATTGGTGTCAGTGGGAGGAATAGTGCCCCATCATTGGTGTCAGTGGGAGGAATAGTGCCCCATCATTGGTGTCAGTGGGAGGAATAGTGCCCCATCATTGGTGTCAGTGGGAGGAATAGTGTCCCATCATTGGTGTCAGTGGGCGGAACAGTGCCCCATCATTGGTGTCTGGGAGGAATAGTGCCTCATCATTGGTGTCAGTGGGAGGAATAGTGCCCCATCCGTGGTGTCAGTGGGAGGAGTAGTGCCCCATCATTGGTGTCAGTGGGAGGAGTAGTGCCCCATCATTAGTGGCAGTGGGAGGAGTAGTGCCCCATCATTGGTGTCAGTGGGAGTAGTGTCCCATCATTGGTGTCATTGGGAGGAATAGTGCCCCATCATTGGTGTCAGTGGGAGGAATAGTGCCCCATCATTGGTATCAGTGGGAGGAATAGTGCCCCATCATTGGTGTCAGTGGGAGGAGTAGTGCCCCTTCATTGGTGTCAGTGGGAGGAGTAGTGCCCCATCATTGGTGTCAGTGGGAGGAGTAGTGCCCCATCATTGGTGTCAGTGGGAGTAGTGCCCCATGATTGGTGTCAGTGGGAGGAGTAGTGCCCCATGATTGGTGTCAGTGGGAGGAGTAATGCCCCATGATTGGTGTCAGTGGGAGGAGTAGTGCCCCATGATTGGTGTCAGTGGGAGGAGTAGTGCCCCATGATTGGTGTCAGTGGGAGGAGTAATGCCCCATGATTGGTGTCAGTGGGAGGAGTAGTGCCCCATGATTGGTGTCAGTGGGAGGAGTAATGTCCCATGATTGGTGTCACTGGGAGGAGTAGTGCCCCATGATTGGTGTCAGTGGGAGGAGTAGTGCCCATGATTGGTGTCAGTGGGAGGAGTAGTGCCCCATGATTGGTGTCAGTGGGAGGAATAGTGCCCCATCATTGGTGTCAGTGGGAGGAGTAGTGCCCCATGATTGGTGTCAGTGGGAGGAGTAGTACCCCATCATTGGTGTCACTGGGAGGAATAGTGCCCCATCATTGGTGTCAGTGGGAGGAGTAGTGCCCCATCATTGGTGTCACTGGGAGGAATAGTGCCCCATCATTGGTGTCAGTGGGAGGAGTAGTGCCCCATGATTGGTGTCAGTGGGAGGAGTAGTGCCCCATCATTGGTGTCAGTGGGAGGAGTAGTGCCCCATCATTGGTGTCAGTGGGAGGAGTAGTGCCCCATGATTGGTGTCAGTGGGAGGAGTAGTGCCCCATCATTGGTGTCACTGGGAGGAGTAGTGCCTCAATGGATGAAGACCAGCGAGGTTCCGCAGCGATATTACTGCTACATTGTATCCTGACATCATTTACATGGAAAAGGTTACAAATATATTTTCTGTCATTTCATTACTTAAAGGGGCAGCGTAACATTTTCCTCATTTTCATGTATTTTCTTATATTCCGCTCATTCCGGCGCGGTTTTCCTGTATTGCCATTGGATGATTTTTGTAGGTATTTTTGCAGTCAGCGCAGAGTTTCGGACGGTTTACCTTCAGGTGTTCTCTATCAGCCCATTGTGACAGCCGACGTCTCCCTTCGTGGGAATGTTGCATTAACCCCCCCGGAGGTATTCCCGAGTGTTGCTCGGGGTAAAGTTTCAGAACCACAAGCGGTGACCCCCCCTCCCCCCCGAGCTACACTCCGGAATACACTGCAGCGTTGCTCCGGGATCCCTCAATCACTTACCTTGTCCTGCGCTCCCGTGATGTCCCCCCTGCAGTGTCCCCGGCAATGTCCTCCGGCCGATGCCGGCATCTGTCTTCCGGGTTCCCTTCCCTGCGACGTCGGGATGTATGGGGGACGGAACTGGCGGGAAATTTGAAAATGACAAAAAGTGACATTCACTAAATACACTAAAATCACATCATATAACATTCCTGTATCCAACCATTTCACATACATTGTGTCCCGAGTGCTTTGTCCGGCGCCCTGCCTGCATTTTTACCGCCCTTTCTTTCTGGAAACTGAGAAACGTCCATGGCGTCCAAAAAGCGTCCCTTTAGGTCAGACGCGGTTTTAGACCGGCTAGAGAACAGCGATAGTAAATCAGAACCACTTGCAGAATTGAGTGATAATGATTGGTGGGGGAAATTCCTCATCAGACACTGAAAACGATTCTGCGACTGAGCTCAGCGATGTGCCAACTTGGCGCTCTATTTCATATTTCAGTGTTTTCGGTGATTATATTATTGAATTACATTTATTATTATATTATTATTTTTTATGATTATTACATTATTATTTATGATTTCGTGTTTCAAGTTTTCTCCTCCCCGGGATGTTTACTAGACTCTTGTCCGGACAGATTTCAGGGAGTTATTCCTAAAAATTACAGGCCGACAATAAAAAAACACCATATTTCCATGCCAAAAAATGTACCGCTTTGAGCACAGAAATCCTGACATCATCAGACCGCTAGGGAGGCTACGAACTCCCCCTCCCCCTCCCCCTCCCCCCACAAGCCGCCTGAAAATTTGTAAAAGATAAAAAGGTTAATGGTGAAATTACAGCGTTATTATATAATGGTGTTTTCTTTCAGTTGGTTTCCCGCGAGGAGCGCGGCGGCTCTTCCGTAGGAATGACCCGCCAATTAGTGAGGATGTTATTAGGAATCGGCGGCGGCGGTGACATTAAATATGCGCTGACAGGTAATAGGTCTCGTCCATTAAATCCCAGAGGAATTCACTTATAATTTCTTCCACAAGGACGATTTAAAGTCAGGACGGGGTGGGGGAGGGGGGGGGGGGGGAGGGGATGGGGGGCTCAGTATGCGCGGAACGCACTAATAAAATATTGAACAATGAAGCGTTTTAACTACAGATTTCACAGGAAAATGCTGCCAATTGGGGGAGGGGGGGGGAGGGGGTGAGGAGAATGGACGGCCAGATTGTGGAACTCAGAGTCGGGACTTTTTTTTTTAAAATTTTTTTAATAACGACTCACAATGTATGCTGATTAATTAGGGGGCGGAGCACTGAGCGCCATACCGCCATTCACCTGTGGGGGCGCTCCGCAGAAGCAGCTTCTAATACTCAGCATGATCCCCGGAAGCATGAAAGCCTCAGCCTGGGGTGCGTTCTTCTCCTGCATGTGGGTGGGCAGGCAGCCGTCACACAGCAGAAGAAGCACACTATTGATGATCTCCATCTCTCGTATCCTTGTGATTTGAACCCAGAGGCGGACTAACGACTCATGGGGCCCCCGGGCAATAGGGGATCATGGGGCCCCTGTGTCCTTGCCCAAACTCAAAAAAGCCTATGAAAAGGTACCAGGGGCATCTCATGGGGCCCCCTCCTTCCCCCGGGTCCTCGAGCAGTGCCCGAGTTTCCAAATGGTCAGTCCGCCCCTGTTTGAACCCCTTCCCGCCCCGCCATCCCTTTAAACAGTTCAGAACACCCAGGGCTGGGAAGGATCAGTGGTCATGTGACCAGGACTTTTTTTTTCCCTGTTCAAAATGTATGTAATGGCAAGTGGTGCTGGAGGGTCCAATGATCCCGACTGCTGGGGGATCTATCGTTGCTGATGGGGATTTAATCTTGAGGGAGGGGTCTATTGTTGCATGGTGTGGGAAGTCTTATGTTGCTCAGGGGGTCGGTTATTACTGGGGGGGTCTATTGGTACTGGTTGCTGGAGGATTTATTAATGCAGTGGGAGGAATCTATTGTTGAGGGAGGGGTCTATTTTTGCTTGGGGGAAGAAGTGTTATGTTGCTGGGGGGGGTTATTTTTTCGGTCCCCGTACTGGAAGGTTTGGCCCCCCTGGCCTAGAAGATACCAGAGAAGGGGCGGAGTTCTCCACCTACTGGCTGGAATGGAGAACACAGAACAATGTGATCCATCTGCAGGAAGTCTGCTATTGGAGGGTGTGTAATGAAATCTGTCCAATCAGACGACACATCCCCTTCATTGGTTTTGGTTTGTATTTGATCCCACCAGTAATATATCCTCCAGATTGGATTTGTATCGGCCTTTTCCCCCGGGGGACTCCGATCACCAAGGAGGGGAGGCAGCCATGTTGGAGATTGCGTTGGCCGGGAATTGAACCCGAGTCAGCTGCTGGGAAAGCAGCCATGCTAACCACTACACCACCAACGCGAGGTTCCATGTCTTCTGATGGCGAAGGTCTCCTCCGTGCCTCCGACCCACCAATCCCAACCCTTCTCTCCATTGTATATACAGATATGATGGGGGAGGGGTGACACCCCAATATAGAGAGAACATTGTATATACAGATATGATGGGGGAGGGGTGACACCTCAATATAGAGAGAACATTGTATATACAGATATGATGGGGGGGGGGTGACACCCCAATATAGAGAGAACATTGTATATACAGATATGATGGGGGAGGGGTGACACCCCAATATAGAGAGAACATTGTATATACAGATAAGATGGGGGAGGGGTGACACCCCAATATAGAGAGAACATTGTATATACAGATATGATGGGGGGGGGGTGACACCCCAATATAGAGAGAACATTGTATATACAGATATGATGGGGGAGGGGTGACACCCCAATATAGAGAGAACATTGTATATACAGATATGATGGGGGATGGGTGACACCCCAATATAGAGAGAACATTGTATATACAGATATGATGGGGGGAGGTGACACCCCAATATAGAGAGAACATTGTATATACAGATATGATGGGGGAGGGGTGACACCCCAATATAGAGAGAACATTGTATATACAGATATGATGGGGGGGGGACCCCAATATAGAGAGAACATTGTATATACAGATATGATGGGGGAGGGGTGACACCCCAATATAGAGAGAACATTGTATATACAGATATGATGGGGGAGGGGTGACACCCCAATATAGAGAGAACATTGTATATACAGATATGATGGGGGGGGTGACACCCCAATATAGAGAGAACATTGTATATACAGATATGATGGGGGAGGGGTGACACCCCAATATAGAGAGAACATTGTATATACAGATATGATGGGGGAGGGGTGACACCCCAATATAGAGAGAACATTGTATATACAGATATGATGGGGGAGGGGTGACACCCCAATATAGAGAGAACATTGTATATACAGATATGATGGGGGAGGGGTGACACCCCAATATAGAGAGAACATTGTATATACAGATATGATGGGGGAGGGGTGACACCCCAATATAGAGAGAACATTGTATATATGTCTTCTGATGGTGGACGTCTCTTTGGTGCCTTCAGCCAGGTGCGATGTAACACACACGTCATCCCGCAATTCTCATGCGTCTTGCCATGCGACAATTGCAGCAACATCACACTGCATTCGGGGCGCCATGTTGATGGTGAACGTCTCTTTGGTGCCTCTTCAGACATCTCCATAGAGGACGTCACTGGCAGGAAGGGTTCTCATTGGCCCCAGCAGGAAAGGCCTCAAGCTGGAAAGACTCCTCCCACTTCGGAAGCCAATCAGAGTTCCTTTCTTTTCTCCCAAGCTTCATCCTCCAAGACCAGACCTAAGCCAGGGGCCCAGTTCAGTCACAATCCTGGGGCCCCTAATCCCTAAACCTTCAGACAAGCCCTATAAAACCTCCTGAAGGGAAGCCCCCATTTCCTAAAGTGGGGGGACGTCTGTTGGCCTTTGGGGTCACCTGGTCAGCAGACATCTCAGAAGCTCAGGTAAGAGACGTGGTGTCCAGGGGCTACAGGCTAGAGGTCATCTCCCTGCCCCCACCCCGCTTCGTGTTGTCCAACCTGCCGGTGTCCCCGCAGGGACTAGCGGTCCTCCATGCTGCTCCTGCAGATCTGCTGACCCAAGGAGATCTCCCCATTGGACCAACAGCAGAAAGGTTTCCGGGTTTTTACTCCAACCGTTTCCTTGTTCTAAAGCCTCAAGGAGGACATAGGCTGCATTCACTGGGGGGATTAGGGGGCATACAGGGGATTCCTGGGGCTGGGATCACTGTGAACAGTGGGGGATGGGAAGTCTGTACAAAGCAATGACAGGCTGAGCCGGGACCATTCCCATGTATCCGCACATCCATCGGTCATCTGTGGTCAGGGAAGGATGAGCGATCCTGGCCCTAACCGTAGATGACCGATGGATGTGCGGATACATGGGAATGGTCGCGGCTCCTGTCAGCCTGTCATCGCTTTGTATAGACTTCCCATCCCCCACTGTTCACAGGTGATCCCATCCGCAGGAATCCCCTGTATGCCCCTAATCCCCCGAGTGAATGCAGCCTATGTCCTCCTTGAGCTCGGGTTCACACCAATGAGGTGCGGGAAACGCTGCGAATCCTGTACGTTTCCCGCACCGCATTGCAATCGCATCACGTTCATGCGATCTGGTGCGGGAGTCAGTAATAAATTATTGACACCCGAAACAGATGGCAAGACGCGATGTGATTGCCAGAAATCACATGACATGGGTGAGAAGACCCATACCATGTGATTCAGGTGCGGATCTAAAGACAGTCCTGCACCTTTGTGGTGCGGATGCGATGTGATTTGAGCCATAGGAAGTGTATGGCCCAAATCGCAGCGCACAGACATGTGCATGGAATGCGCAGAGGAATGCGGTGTGATTCCTGTGCAGACTCCATGCAGTGTCCCGCACCACATAGTGTGAACCGGCTGGGAGGCTTTAGAACAGGGAAAAGGTTGGAGTAAGGCCCCGTGTTAAATATCGTGACACTTATATTATTTAAGTGTCTGTCTTTAGGCGTTTGAGGTAAAGTGTTCTAGTGCCAGGCTGATTTAAAACAGTGTGACTTTTATTTAACTCACACTTGGCATCAAAAATGAATACAAAAGATAAAATAAAATACAGAGTAAAATATAACAAAAGTTGTAGATTATGGAAAAAGAAATGAGCTTTGGAGAAATGTCTAATCTCTTGCCTGTTCTATGACAAGTGTTTCAGTCTCGGCAAGGAAGACAACAGGTGTATCAAGGCTTTGCAGGCCTTACCAGGAGACAGATATGTCAGTGCGTGTCAGCTGTATAATGTCTTGATGTATGAGTGTGAGTGAGTGTATGTGTCTCTCTATCTCTAAGGCACATCTTATATATATTTTACCAGACCAACCCACTAAACAGTTATTTCCTAATTCAGTGTGAGCTAAATAAGTAAAACCCTTATTTGTGCTTCTTCTAAACATATACTCTTAGGGGTTTATTTACTAAAGCTGGAGAGTCCAAAATCAGACTCCCTTCTGCATAGAAACCAATCAGCTTCCAGGTTTCATTGCCAAAGCTTCATTGAACAAGCTGAGGTTAGAAGCTGATTGGTTTCTATGCAGAAGGGAGTCTGATTTTGGACTCTCCAGCTTTAGTAAATAAACCCCACAGTGTCCATATATGTAAGCCTTCTAAACTATACTTAGTATGACGTTATTTGAAAACCTCTTAGAAGACAGAAATACATGATACTGTAATATAATATACACAATGGCTTCACATATCTTTAGCAAGGGACAATGTTCACATAAATGCATATAACCAACTATAATTGATACTAAACTTATCACACACTATTCCTAACTAATAAATTGATTATATGAAATAATTATCCAACTAACTATATTATGGATTAGACATGATTTTCTTTATAAAAGACATATCCTTTCTTTGTTCTACTACATATCAATATCTTTTTACATTCCAATTGCTATTCTTAAAACTAAGCTTATGACCTGCTGACCTCTTAGACATGAATATACCATGGTTCATCTTTAACACCTGTTTTCCAAAGCTTCATTCACACGCAAAGTTAAAATTACTTCTCAATGACTTTTGCTGTCATTTTGAAAGATATGAGACGTCTGTTTTATGGTGAATTAATTTCTACAATATTCCCCCTAAATATAATTTATCATATAATATTATATATACATTCATACTTCATTCATGGCCCAACTATACGCGCTCTGAATCAGTTGTTCCAGATGCACCATTTTCTATAACCATGTCAGTTAGGTCAGAGGTAACCTTCCTTCTAATAATACCTGACAGGATTTTTTCACCTTCTTTCATTTGTTTCTTAATCAATTTGTAAAATTGTTTCATTCTAATCATAATACATATTTGAAATAAAATACATAAAATCATAATAATAAATATAATAATTAATGGGTGTAATAATATATTTCCGACAGCTGCTGTTACTGAAGTTTTTCCCCACATTGATACAGTATTTTTAAATTTTGACCACCATGAACGACCTGAAAATTCAGACCAATCATGTTCTATCTCTAGTAGCTTTCCTTGTTCATGCTTAAATATTATTTCTGCTTTCTGAAGTTCTTCAGACAAAGCAATTAATAATCCCTTATCCTTTTGTATGATCTCTGCCCATTCCTTCCATGGAAACTCATCTACTTGAGATATATTATATTGTATAGATAGAACACTCACATTTTTCGTAAGTATATTAGTTAAATTTACTCTAATTTCATTTAAACTAATTCCTGTAAGATCTCCTTCTATACAATACAAGCCTCGACTCAGGATATCTGTATGTGTGCAGGATAGGAAGAAAGCTTTCACTGTTTCAGTGTCTGTCATGACTTGAAAACAGACTTTCCTTTTTCCTACAACAGTGACTAGGTCAAATGAAGTTTTTACTTTTTCTATTCTTGCTGTAAATAATGAATGATTATGAAAACAAGAGTGAAAAATACTTTTGTCCTGATTAGGCAAACATATTACTTTTGATTGAAAATGTAAACAAGAAGATAAATCTAGTTGTTCTGGTTCAGATGTATTAGTATCCAAAGCAAAATCTACAAATTGTAATTGATAATATAACAACTGGGTATTACTAACTGGCAATCCTAAGACTGTAACTGGAACTAACATTTGTTCTTTCCCAGCAATGGGAATCATTGAGGTACCATAGCATTCATGTTGATTACATCCTACCCATTTATTTACCCATAAATCTGTATGATTTTTTGCAAATACATATTCATTAGGTAAACTTTGCAAAAGACTTAGAGGAGTTATTCCACTTTGGAATGCTTGTGCAATTATTTTAAAATTGGTAGAATACTCTGTCTGTATTTCTAGACATGTTCTGGCTATGTGGGAATGTTGTTCTCTGTCCATTAAATTCAAAGTAACATCTTGTAAGTGGACTACAGCTGGGCCTATAACCGTAGCTGTCTTCATTAACATATTTTCTAATATTTGATTTACATTTCTTTGAACTTTAATACTTTTACTACCCACTAAGCCCGCTGTTTCCAGATCAGACTGTAATGTATTAATATCCATACTATTGGTAATACTTCCAATAGTACCAATTCCACCTAAAATTCCTTCTATGATACCTCGTTTATTCCTGTTGTTATTTTTATTATTAGCTCCAAACCATTTATCCATACCCAATTCCATATTAATTAAGTATTCTTGACATTGAGGATACTAATTTTCCATTCAGAAACATTAAATTTCCAAAGTATAATCACAAAATGTCCTTCTCTTAAGAGATGTCTGGGTTGGAAATGATTAATTTGAAATGGACTAGAAGGAATAAATTTTTCATGAGTACACTTAATGTTCTTAGGAGATGAAATTATAACATTTGCAGTATCACATTTCATTGGATTATTTTCTAATGATATGCAACATTCATATATGCCTCTGTCATTAAGATTTGGACTACTGTGTTGATAAATAAAGTTATTGTTAGTCCAATCTACATTTCCAAGATTACTCTTACGAATTATATTAGTAGAGCTATGGAAAAGACTGCCCAAAAATTCACCATTTCTTTTCCAAGTTAATAGGGAATTTTGAGGTAAATATATTTGTGTAGTACATATCAAATTTAAATCATCCTTTCCTTCAATAATTTTAACAGCTTGAGGGGATACTTTTATATCTGGAATAATCAAGTCTACAATTGAAATAGTTACTCTCACTTTAACGTGAGCTGAACCTCTTGTTATTTGAAAATCCCATACTCTAATTACATCTCCTTCTTCATCTCCTGTAATCTTTAAGTGTTCAGGATCCATAAACTGTAAATAATATTGGGTCAAAAACCAAATATCTGTTTTGGATCCTCCTACAGAAGAAGAACCTACTCTATCTCCAGTTACATCGCCAGTCCAAATTGTAGACTCATTTCCTTTTAAAACTATGGACCAGAAGCCCATCTCAGTTAAATTACATTCATATGTACCAGTTTTATTATTATGTACATATGATCCTTGCATTTTTGTAAACTTTGTTTTAGATTCTATTCTAGCTTGTATTTCAATAGAGTTACTATGAAGAAAATAAAACTGCATACAACAAGTAGCTCCATGACCTATACAAGCAAGTCCATACAAGTCTACGGCTGTGTCAATGTCACTGTATCTTGGAAAATGTCTCTTGTTTCTGGATAAAGGCAATTCTCTTTTATGCAGGGTCTCAGACTTGATCTTCTCTGCTGGGCTGGAAAAAGTCATATAAGTTTTTAGGAATAAAAATGTCATTAATGAGAAAAGGAGTCCTGTGATGACGAATTTTCTCCTTTTAATGTTCTTTCTTTCTTTCCACTTTTCTGATGTTGTCAGTATTTCTTTTTGGAGTTTGATGTTCCTCCATATTTGATTATCAGATGTCATTTCTGCAAAAGAAACGCAGTATCATTATCTTGGCATAAACAGCTTGCATTGATCAGTGTGAACCCATATTTTTTGTTGTCTCCGTGCATTTTTAACAGAATTGAGAGGTCTTTGGACTTGTATCATTACACCACGTGTGTCCAAAATTTCAAAAGGACCTTCCCAATTACTTTGCCACGGCCCACTTTTTCTAAATGTTTTAATCATGACTTGTCCACCTTTCTCAAATTTTGAGGAGTGTGGAGGGATCATTTTCTGCATGTGAGTAGCTGCATGTGGCAAAATGGCATTTAGATGGTCTTGCAACATCTGTAACCATTTGGTTTTCTCAATTGCTTCTTTCTGCGGAGTTGACAAAAAACACGGTTCATGTGGAAAAACAAGCGGCATTTTTCTAACTGTCATCAGTTCAAATGGACTGTATTGTGTAGATGAAGATGTTGTACTTCTGATACTCATCAGAACAAAAGGCACGGCATCTACCCATGTATGTCCTTTGTCTAGCAACATTTTAGCAATTCTGGATTTGATAGTCCTGTTCATTCTTTCCACAATACCTGCAGATTGCGGATGGTATGGAACATGAAATCTTTGCTGGATTCCCAAAATTTTACACATTGCCTGCATTACTTTACCTGTGAAATGAGTTCCTCGATCTGAACTGATGTCAATTGGGATCCCCCAAGTAGGAAAAACATGATTAATTAACATTCTTGCAGTTGTTAGTGCATCGTCTGTGCGTACAGGTAAAATCTCAACCCATTTTGAGAAAACATCAACAATTATGAGAGCATATTTGAAACCATTTTTTCCTGTTGGTAATGGTCCTATATAGTCAAGTTGTAATGTGGACCATGGACCATTAGCTGGAGGAGTTCTTTGTAAAGGAGGTTTCTGTCCTTTTGGCCTGGGGTTCACTTGAGCACAAATAAGACAAGATTGAATTACATTGTCTGCAGTCTCATCCATTTTTTCCCAGAAAAATTTCTCTTTGAGAATCTCTAACAATCTCTGTTTACCTACATGGCCTAAACTTTCATGATTGTATTTTGTGAACTCCACTTGTAAATGTTTTGGTATGACAGGACGCAGAACCCCGTTACAGTCATGAAACAAAATCTCGTTTTCAAAAACAAAGGAAGATTCTGTATCAACCTGAGAAGCAGAAAGGGACGGGTCCTTTTTCTGTTCTTCTGCAAATGAGGGGATCTGTGTATCTGTTTTTCTGACTGTGTTTACTGAAACTACTTCAGATGGAGTCTCTGACTGTTCATTAACAGCTGCTTCTTTTGCTAATGTGTCAGCTATCATATTTCCTATGCTCAGTTCATCATTGTCTTTCCTATGCGCTGGTACTTTAACAATTGCATAGGCACAAGGGTTTATCCCTGCTAGTGCAAAAATTGACTCTAGTATCTCTCTGTGTGCTAAAGCTTTGTTTGAAGCATCTACAAAACCTCGTCTTTTCCAAATTGGAAGATAATCAGTAAGAGAACGCACAACATATGAACTGTCACTATAAATCACTAGTGGACCTTGATTCTCTTCTTTGTCTACAGTTAACACTGTCTCAATGGCTATCAGTTCTGCTTTTTGTGCTGAAAAGTGTCCTGGAAGTCTGTGTTGTATGGCATATCCTCTCTTTGGAAACCAGATTGCATAACCTGAAAAATACTCCCCTGAGACACAATAACGTGAACCATCCACAAACACAGGTTCATCAGTCTTCTCTGCTTCTCTGCGAAACAGAGGAGAGTGAGTGTCTTGGACTTCACATGAACACTCATGTTCTGATCCATTATATTCCATCAATTGAGGGAGTACATATTTGGCATTATGTTCAACCTGGATCTGTTTGGGTGATAAAGCCAACAACCATTGTGAAAATCTTTGATTGGAAACACCTGGGATGTTTTTTTCAAGGAGAAATTTCAGGGTGGAATGAGGTGTTTGTAAGATAATTTTGTTGAATCCTACAATGTGCTCAGTTGCTTTTACTGCATAGTGAACTCCTACCAATTGTTTAACACATGTGTCAAAACCTTTCTCAACAGGTGTTAAAAGCCTAGAGAAATATGCTAGGATCCTCCAATTTCCTCCTTGTAGCTGAAGCAACACCGAAGAAATAGCAGTTTCAGATGTATGTACCTGCAAAGCAAACGGTGCTTGCTTTTTTACTGTAGTTAGGGCTGGTGCTGTCTGCAAATCTTTTTTCAAAGATTCAAAGGCCTTTTGCTGAACTTCTGTCCAAGGACCAAAACCATTTTCCTCATTATTCTTTAGAAGTTCATACAGAGGTTTTGCTTTATCAGCAAATGACTCAATGAACTCTCTAGAAAAATTCACTAATCCTAGGAATTGTCTTAGTGCTTTGAATGTTGTTGGTACAGGAAGTGCAGCAATAGCATTAACCCTTTCTTGCAAAGGTTGGCATTTACCCGGACTGATCTGAATGCCGAGAAACTTGACCTCGCTTTTCATGAGCTGAACCTTACGAGTATTCAGCTTGAGACCTGCATCTTGCAGCAGATCAAACAATTCTGCCAAAAGGGTTAAATGTTCTTGGTTATTTTCTGTTGATAACAAGATATCGTTCACATATTGTAGGATACAATCTGGCCTAGAAAATTTGGATAGGACTTCCGCTAAAGCTTGATGAAATTCGCTAGGACTCAAATGGAGGCCTTGCGGAAGACGATTAAAGGTATACTGAGAATTTGCGAAGGAGAAGGCAAATTTATATTGACAGCTTTTAGATAAAGAGATTGAGAAAAATCCATTTGCAATGTCAATCACAGAGAACACTTTTGCTTTTGCATCAATTCGGGACATTATATCTGGTGTATCTGCCACTATTGGAGCGCAGCTTGGGGTATATTTATTCAGCATTCTGAGATCTACCAGAAGCCTGAATGATTTAGGGTCATCACGTTTAGGTACTACCCATAATGGATTGTTTGTTACAGAATTTGTTTTTCTGATAATACCTTGTTGCAGAAGCTCCTGTATGACTATTGATACTGGTTCAATAGATTCTGGTGGCAATTTGTATTGCTTCTGTGGGGGCGGATCCTTGCCTTGCACGTCTACTTCTATGTCTTTAAATAGACCGGCCTCATTTTTGCCTTGGCTCCAAAGATTTTTGTATGATTTGACCAATTGTTCTAATTGTTGATTGTCACCACTATCTGGCCATTTATGGTCTGCAGCAAGCACTTCTGTTAAACAGATGCTGCCGACCTCACAGTAATCTGCTGGGTCAATTACCACAGGCTTACGATTAATGGAACCTTTCCATACAATGCCATTACCAAGATCAATTATCCAACCTCTTCGTTGAAGGATATCTGTCCCAATGATATTCTCTGCACCTTGACAATACCAAATATCAATCTCAGTATCCAAATAATCAGGGATTTCAAATGAAACATTTTTACACATTGAAGCTTTCGAGTTACCTGATCCGTTAAATCCAACAACTGTACATACTGTTGCATCTGTCAAAAGAGGTAATCTTACACCAGTAATAGAAATGTCAGCACCTGTATCGATTAGAAACTTGAGCTTTTGTCCATTCAATTTTGCTTTAATGTAAGGGCGTCCACATTTATCTAGACATATTGGTGTTACATATTCTAGATGATGAGATTTTATTTCCTTTTTATTGTCTAGTCATGGAGTAGGCAATAATGGAGCTGAATTAACAGTGGTTGACTGCAAGTTCTTTTCAGTCAAACCGCTGCTGACCGATAACTCTCTGATCTGTTTTATCAGAGGAGCATAGGGAGAAGAAGATTGAGTTTCCTTCTGACTAGGAGGAGCAGATGGTTCAAGAGAAATAAGTCCATTTTCTTTACCTAAATTTCTTGAATCCTTTATCTGCATATCCTTTAAGAATTTTTTACACTTCCATTTTAAATGTCCAGGCTTTTGACAGTAGTAACAAGTTATTGGCTCTCTCTGTCTCACCTGCTTGTATCTGTCACTTTTACTAAGAGCAGTCATTCCTGTCTTAGCTGTAGTTTGACCGTTCCTATTTAAAGTGTCATTTTGAACTAGAGCTATCTTAGACTTGAGATAGTTCTGTTTCATTTGTCTTCTGATTTTATCAATGAATGAACAAGCATCTGTAATCGAAGTTTTATCTTGCACAATGGCCAAAGAAGTTGGATCAAGATATTTAAATTTTTTTACAAATGCTTTTATCATACCTGTATCGTTTTCATCATCTACGCCCAAGACCATTTTGTATGCCTTTGTGAATTTAATTTTAAATTCATAAGGGTCTTCTCTAACTGAAGTCTGTAATGAGTCTAGTACTTCTAAAGAAGGTACTTCCTCACCTGTGGTACATAACAACAATTGTCGTAATCTGTCTGATGCGTCACTATGTATCTCCTGTCCGTCATCGTCAATAACAGGTGATTGCACAAGTCGTCTAGCAAAATGAGCTGGGATCCAAAGATAATAGATACGGTTACGCTGTTCGTCAGTCAAGTGATAACGATCTGTATAAGACTCGAAGATGTCCGCATTATAAAAGGCATCGACCTTTGAGTCATACGCTGGAATATCTTTTAAAATTTTAATTAATTGATCATGAATTTGTAACTTTAATTTAGCTGCACGGTCTAGTAGTTTTTTCTTTCTAACTTCGGCTTCGTCATTTGCGTCATCTTCCCCCATTTCAGGAATGCAGGAAGCTTGAGGCTTTGACTGTTTAGAATCAATCTTTTTACCACCTTTTGTTAATACAGCAACCTCTTTTCTGTCATTCTGCAGTCTTAACAAAAGATTTGTTTTAGAATCAATTTGCTCCTCAAGATTTTCTATGTAGTTACAAAGTATGTCACAATTTGAACAATTAAGAGGATCTTGAGACAAATTTTCATGCATTTCTGTGTTCTGTACAGTGCTACATTCTGTCTGCTTTAGTGTAGAAACACTTTTAGCAGGTAAATCAATATTCAAAATCATTTTGTTGAATATTCTTACCAACTTTAAGATATTAGATATCTTCTTATGCTGTTTGTTTACAGTAAATCTAGATTTATCTATCTGAACATTGGCCTGTAAACATTCCTTGTACATGTACTGCCATAATTTACCATCATCAGGATATAAAGAAACATCCTTAAACTCTAACTTGCTTTCTATAGCTAGTTTATCAATAAATTCCATAACTTTTACTCACCGTAATCAGATGATTTTCTTTTTTGCAGCCGGTGGCTCAGTCACTGGACCTCTCGTCCACGTCTGACGAAACACAAACGCCTTCACTTCTAGGTTCTTTGCACCGTGTTTTTCCAAGACTTGATCAGTCTGTGCTCTCTCCCCCTTTATCAAGGAATGAAAAACCCGGAAAAACGGTGGCGGAGGCTGGCTTAGCCAAATGTTAAATATCGTGACACTTATATTATTTAAGTGTCTGTCTTTAGGCGTTTGAGGTAAAGTGTTCTAGTGCCAGGCTGATTTAAAACAGTGTGACTTTTATTTAATGCACACTTGGCATCAAAAATGAATACAAAAGAAAAAATAAAATACAGAGTAAAATATAACAAAAGTTGTAGATTATGGAAAAGAAATAAGCTTTGGAGAAATGTCTAATCTCTTGCCTGTTCTATGACAAGTGTTTCAGTCTCGGCAAGGAAGACAACAGGTGTATCAAGGCTTTGCAGGCCTTACCAGGAGACAAATATGTCAGTGCGTGTCAGCTGTATAATGTCTTGATGTATGAGTGTGAGTGAGTGTATGTGTCTCTCTATCTCTAAGGCACATCTTATATATATTTTACCAGACCAACCCACTAAACAGTTATTTCCTAATTCAGTGTGAGCTAAATAAGTAAAACCCTTATTTGTGCTTCTTCTAAACATATACTCTTAGTGTCCATATATGTAAGCCTTCTAAACTATACTTAGTATGACGTTATTTGCAAACCTCTTAGACGACAGAAATACATGATACTGTTATCTGATACAATGGCTTCACATATCTTTAGAAAGGACAATGATCACATAAATGCATATAACCAACAATAATTGATACTAAACTTATCACACACTATTCCTAACTAATAAATTGATTATATGAAATAATTATCCAACTAACTATATTATGGATTAGACATGATTTTCTTCATAAAAGATATATCCTTTCTTTGCTTTACTACATACCAATATCTTTTTACATTCCAGTTTCTATTCTTAAGAGAAGCTTATGACCTGCTGACCTCTTAGACATGAATATACCATGGTTCATCTTTAATACCTGTTTTCCAAAGCTTCATTCACACGCTAAGTTAAAATTACTTCTCAATGACTTTTGCTGTCATTTTGAAAGATATGAGACGTCTGTTTTAAGCTACATTAATTTCTACAGTGATGTTTCTCCTTCAATGATGTGTGCAGATGAGGCTGCACTGATTGGCACTGAGAGCCAGCACTGATGGGCATTGATTGGTGGGACTGATGGGCACTGACAGCCAGCACTGAGAAGGCACTGATAGTCAGCACTGATGGGTATTGATCAGGAGGCACTGTTGAGGCTGCACCAATATGCAGAACTGATAGACGGCACTGCTGGGCACTGATAGGTAGCACTGATGGGCACAGACAAGCGGCCCTGATGGGCATTTATTGGAGGGACTGATGGGTACTGACATCCAGCACTGAGGAGACACTGATAGTCAGCACTGATGGGTATTGATGAGGAGGCCGTGTTGAGGCTACACCAATATGATGCACTGATGGGACCTTAAATTCAACACTTATAAGCACTGATAGCGTGCACTGATGGCACCGATACAAAGCACTGATGGGGCTACACTGATAAGTGCTCTGATGATCAGTGTATTTGTCCCCTCTGAGAAATGCCGCTTCCCAGCTCTCCTCTCCTCATGTGCTGTGAGCGGGAGGAGAGGACTGCCGATATCCAGCATTTCTGATTTACACTGATCGGCTGTGATTGGGCACAGCTGACCACATGGTAAAAGGCTGCTCTGATTGGCCCTTTTCTTGGACATATGATCAGCTGTGGCTGAAGGAGACAGGGATCAAAGAATTCTATGTTTTATTGTATTTGCTTCTCACCTACAAATAAAAAAAAATATTTTTTCCATTTCTAATCCTATTATTGCCATTATTATTCGGATAATTATCATTATAAATATTTTTTCTATTATTAATATTATCACGTCAATACTAAGGAGGCGAAGCCGCCATCTTGGATATTGCGTTGGCTGGGAATCGAACCCAGGTCAGCTGCTTGGAAAGCGGCTATGCTAACCACTACACCACCAACACGAGGTTGCATGTTTTTAGAATGTGGGAGAAAACCGGAGTACCCGGAGGAAACCCACACAGGCACAGGGAGAACATGCAAAGTCCATGCAGATAGGGTCCTGGTCAGGATTTCAACCAAGGACCCCAGTGCTGCAAGGCTAACCAATAAGCCTCTGTGCTGCCCATATTTTGGCCTCTGATGTATAAGGCCCGCCCCCGCTGAGCGGGGTAAATCAGTGATGTCCAGTAGAGATTAGAGATGATGTCTTCAGCTGTACATTATTGGCTGGACGGGTTCGGGGATGTCGTCCATCTTATTTCCGACATGAGTGTCCTGTCTGTGAACATGAGGAGAACTCTTTGTGTGAGATGTTGGTCTGTGGAGCGGCCATGTGAAGAACGCTTCGTGCTCATGTCTTCTGATGGTGAAGGTCTCCTCTGTGCCCCCAACCTGACCCTTAGACAACCTCATATAGGACGTCACTGGTAGTCAGAGTTCTCATTGGCCCCAGCAGAAAAGGCCTCAAGCTGGGATGACGACTCCTCCCACTTCTGAAGCCAAGAAGCGTTCCTGACGTTTCTCTGAGACTTTAACCTCCAAGGCCAGACTTAAGCCAGGGGCCCAGTTCAGTCACAATCCTGGGGCCCCAATCCCCAAACCTACAGACAAGTTCTAATAAACATCCTAAGGGGAAGCCACCATTTCCCAATGTGGGGGGATGTCTGTTGGCCTTTGGGGTCACCTGTTCAGGGTCAGCAGACATCTCAGATGCTCCGGTAAGAGACGTGGTGCCCAGAGGCTACAGGCTGGAGTTCCAGTCTGCCTTTGTCCCCGCATAGACTACTGGTCCTCCATGCTGCTCCTGCACATCTTTTTGTTCTTCTTTTTTATTAGTCAGAGTTCTCATTGGCCCAGCAGAAAAGGCCTCAAGCTGGGATGACTCCTCCCACTTCTGAAGCCAAGAAGCGTTCCTGTCATTTCTCTGAGACTTCAACCTCCAAGGCCAGACCTAAGCCAGGGGCCCAGTTCAGTCACAAGTCTGGGGCCCCTAATCCCCAAACCTACAGACAAGTTCAATGAAACGTCCTAAGGGGAAGCCGCTATTTCCCAACGTGGGGGGACATCCCAATATAGAGAGAACATTGTATATACAGATATGATGGGGGAGGGGTGACACCCCAATATAGAGAGAACATTGTATATACAGATATGATGGGGGAGGGGTGACACCCCAATATAGAGAGAACATTGTATATATGTCTTCTGATGGTGGACGTCTCTTTGGTGCCTTCAGCCAGGTGCGATGTAACACACACGTCATCCCGCAATTCTCATGCGTCTTGCCATGCGACAATTGCAGCAACATCACACTGCATTCGGAGCGCCATGTTGATGGTGAACGTCTCTTTGGTGCCTCTTCAGACATCTCCATAGAGGACGTCACTGGCAGGAAGGGTTCTCATTGGCCCCAGCAGAAAAGGCCTCAAGCTGGAAAGACTCCTCCCACTTCGGAAGCCAATCAGAGTTCCTTTCTTTTCTCCCAAGCTTCATCCTCCAAGACCAGACCTAAGCCAGGGGCCCAGTTCAGTCACAATCCTGGGGCCCCTAATCCCCAAACCTTCAGACAAGCCCTATAAAACCTCCTGAAGGGAAGCCCCCATTTCCTAAAGTGGGGGGACGTCTGTTGGCCTTTGGGGTCACCTGGTCAGCAGACATCTCAGAAGCTCAGGTAAGAGACGTGGTGTCCAGGGGCTACAGGCTAGAGGTCATCTCCCTGCCCCCACCCCGCTTCGTGTTGTCCAACCTGCCGGTGTCCCCGCAGGGACTAGCGATCCTCCATGCTGCTCCTGCAGATCTGCTGACCCAAGGAGATCTCCCCATTGGACCAACAGCAGAAAGGTTTCCGGGTTTTTACTCCAACCGTTTCCTTGTTCTAAAGCCTCAAGGAGGACATAGGCTGCATTCACTGGGGGGATTAGGGGGCATACAGGGGATTCCTGGGGCTGGGATCACTGTGAACAGTGGGGGATGGGAAGTCTGTACAAAGCAATGACAGGCTGAGCCGGGACCACTCCCATGTATCCGCACATCCATCGGTCATCTGTGGTCAGGGAAGGATGAGCGATCCTGGCCCTAACCGTAGATGACCGATGGATGTGCGGATACATGGGAATGGTCGCGGCTCCTGTCAGCCTGTCATTGCTTTGTACAGACTTCCCATCCCCCACTGTTCACAGTGATCCCATCCGCAGGAATCCGCTGTATGCCCCTAATCCCCCGAGTGAATGCAGCCTATGTCCTCCTTGAGCTCGGGTTCACACCAATGCGGTGCGGGAAACGCTGCGAATCCTGTACGTTTCCCGCACCGCATTGCAATCGCATCACGTTCATGCGATCTGGTGCGGGAGTCAGTAATAAATTATTGACACCCGAAACAGATGGCAAGACGCGATGTGATTGCCAGAAATCACATGACATGGGTGAGAAGACCCATACCATGTGATTCAGGTGCGGATCTAAAGACAGTCCTGCACCTTTGTGGTGCGGATGCGATGTGATTTGAGCCATAGGAAGTGTATGGCCCAAATCGCAGCGCACAGACATGTGCATGGAATGCGCAGAGGAATGCGGTGTGATTCCTGTGCAGACTCCATGCAGTGTCCCGCACCACATAGTGTGAACCGGCTGAGAGGCTTTAGAACAGGGAAAAGGTTAGAGTAAGGCCCCGGTCACAGGGGGCGTACTAATCCGTACAGCCGTGGGGGGCCGTGTTTACTTGGGGGATGTACCGGTGTTCATGCATCCCTGTGCAGGCAGGTTCATTGATGTCAGTTGGGATGCAGCGGCTGCATGGATACAGACACTGCTCCCAATGTAACATCTGTGCGGGTGAACAGCTGTGAACACAGATAGTGTGCGTTCAGGGCCATGCATCCATACGGATGTCAGATTGGGATCAGCATCTGTGTCCATGTTACCACTACGTCCCAACTGACATCAATGGAACTGCCTGCACAGGGGTGCATGAACACCGGGACATCCCCTGCAAATAAACACGGCCCCCCACGGCGGTACACATTGGTATGTCCCCTGTGAATGTGGCCTAAAAACCGGGAACTATTCTGCTGTTGGTCCAATGGGGAGATCTCCTTGGGTCAGCAGATCTGCAGGAGCAGCATGGAGGACCGCTAGTCCCTGCGGGGACACCGGCAGGTTGGACAACACGAAGCGGGGTGGGGGCAGGGAGATGACCTCTAGCCTGTAGCCCCTGGACACCACGTCTCTTACCTGAGCTTCTGAGATGTCTGCTGACCAGGTGACCCCAAAGGCCAACAGACGTCACCCCACTTTAGAAAGTAGGGAAATCCCTTCAGGAGGTTTAATAGGACTAGTCTGCAGGTTTGGGGATTAGGGGCCCCAGGATTGTGACTGAACTGGGCCCCTGGCTTAGGTCTGGTCTTGGAGAATGAAGCTTGGGAGAAAAGAAAGAAACTCTGATTGGCTTCAGAAGTAGGAGGAGTCTTTCCAGCTTGAGGCCTTTTCTGCTGGGACCAATGAGAACCCTTCCTGCCAGTGACGTCCTTTATGGAGATGTCTGAAGAGGCACCAAAGAGACGTTCACCATCAACATGGCGCCCCGAATGCAGTGTGATGTTGCTGCAATTGTCGCATGGCAAGGCGCATGAGAATTGCGGGATGACGTGTGTGTTACATCGCACCTGGCTGAAGGCACCAAAGAGACGTCCACCATCAGAAGACATATATACAATGTTCTCTCTATATTGGGGTGTCCCCCCTCCCCCATCATATCTGTATATACAATGTTCTCTCTATATTGGGGTGTCACCCCTCCCCCATCATATCTGTATATACAATGTTCTCTCTATATTGGGGTGTCACCCCTCCCCCATCAAATCTGTGTATACAATGTTCTCTCTATATTGGGGTGTCCCCCCCCATCATATCTGTATATACAATGCTCTCTCTATATTGGGGTGTCACCCCTCCCCCATCATATCTGTATATACAATGTTCTCTCTATATTGGGGTGTCACCCCTCCCCCATCATATCTGTATATACAATGTTCTCTCTATATTGGGGTGTCACCCCTCCCCATCATATCTGTATATACAATGTTCTCTCTATATTGGGGTGTCACCCCTCCCCCATCATATCTGTGTATACAATGTTCTCTCTATATTGGGGTGTCACCCCCCCATCATATCTGTATATACAATGTTCTCTCTATAGTGGGGTGTCACCCCTCCCCCATCATATCTGTATATACAATGTTCTCTCTATATTGGGGTGTCACCCCTCCCCCATCATATCTGTATATACAATGTTCTCTCTATATTGGGGTCCCCCCCCATCATATCTGTATATACAATGTTCTGTCTATATTGGGGTGTTTCCCCTCCCCCATCATATCTGTGTATAAATGTTCTCTCTATATTGGGGTGTCTCCCCTCCCCCATCATATCTGTGTATACAATGTTCTCTCTATATTGGGGTCCCCCCCCATCATATCTGTATATACAATGTTCTCTCTATATTGGGGTGTCACCCCTCCCCCATCATATCTGTATATACAATGTTCTCTCTATATTGGGGTGTCCCCCCCATCATATCTGTATATACAATGTTCTCTCTATATTGGGGTGTCACCCCCCCATCATATCTGTATATACAATGTTCTCTCTATATTGGGGTGTCACCCCCCCCCCATCATATCTGTATATACAATGTTCTCTCTATATTGGGGTGTCACCCCTCCCCCATCATATCTGTGTATACAATGTTCTCTCTATATTGGGGTGTCACCCCTCCCCCATCATATCTGTATATACAATGTTCTCTCTATATTGGGGTTTCACCCCCCCTCCCCCATATCTGTATATACAATGTTCTCTCTATATTGGGGTGTCACCCCTCCCCCATCATATCTGTATATACAATGTTCTCTCTATATTGGGGTGTCACCCCTCCCCCATCATATCTGTGTATCTAATGTTCTCTCTGAGTCTTGTGGCCGGCCTCTTCGGTTGGCCCGCGCTTCTTCTTTAGCCGCAATACATTCTATAGGTGTCAGACACCACCTGGCGGTATCTCTAGCGGCCCACAGTGCGGGGTTCCTCAGCACGCGGGGTCTAAGTCCCAATCTGCTTATGCACCAGGGCCCCTGATGGTGGGGATGGACTTGGAGCAGACCGAGACCAGGGCGCGACCCCTGAGTATGTCCAGCAGTGGTAGAGAGTACCGTCAGAGGTGTTGCGGGAAATAGAGCCTGACGAGAAGAGGCTGGTAGGCCTTGCAGCAGGGACTGATCCTTGCGGGATGGATGGATGGACAGTCAGCGTGACGTAAGGCGTAGTCAGGCAGGCCGGGTCAGCAACATGCGGGCAGCAAGGTACCGAAGGAGCAGGCAGAGAATGGTCAGGGTCACGAGCCGGGTTCAGCAACGTGCGGGCAGCGAGGTACCAGAGGAGCAGGCAGAGAATGGTCAGGGTCACGAGCCGGGTTCAGCAACGTGCGGGCAGCGAGGTACCGGAGGAGCAGGCAGGAGAGTGGTCAGGGTCACGAGCCGGGTTCAGCAACGTGCGGGCAGCGAGGTACCGGAGGAGCAGGCAGGAGAGTGGTCAGGGTCACGAGCCGGGTTCAGCAACGTGCGGGCAGCGAGGTACCAGAGGAGCAGGCAGAGAATGGTCAGGGTCACGAGCCGGGTTCAGCAACGTGCGGGCAGCGAGGTACCGGAGGAGCAGGCAGAGAATGGTCAGGGTCACGAGCCGGGTTCAGCAACGTGCGGGCAGCGAGGTACCAGAGGAGCAGGCAGGAGAGTGGTCAGGTCAAGCCAGGGGTCAAGCAGGAGACAACCAGCAGGGTCAGGATCAAGCAGAGGTCGGCAACAGGAAACTTCACAAACCAGATGACAGGAACAGGATAATAAGACATACCTCCTGTCCTGTTTAAATAGCGCGCCCTGCGCTGTCATTGGTGCCAGGCGCCTGTCCGCGATCGGGAGTGCGCATGCGCGGCCGTCGCCGCCGCCACGATCGCCCAGGGCCCACTGGCTAGAGCGTGTCGGTGTTCTGTGCATGCGCCACCCGGCGTATCGCGGCAGAACACCCGACCCCTGACAATAGGTGAATACGGCTGCGATATTTAGGAGGTGACACAGTCGAAGATGAAACAGTCTGCTGGACATATAATTGGATGTCTCCCGCACAAGATGACGGCGACCTGGTATGAGGTGGGATTGTTGAGATTTTTCACCTTAGGTCGCTTGTGCTTCTTCTTTCGCTGGAATAAATTGCGTGGATTAAAGCGGGTGCCATCACTAGGAGATGCACCGCTGGGATGGCCAGTCGGTTGGTCAGTCCCAGAACTAATGTCATCGCTTGGTGGTTGGATGATGTCACTGATTGATGACATGGTAGAATATCTCTTAGGAATGATGTCATGCGTTGATGGGACGGCATCATCACCCTGTGGAATGACATCACTCGTTGATGGGACGGTATTAGAGATGAGCGAAGAAATGAAAAATTCGATTCGACTGATTCGGCGAATTCGTGGACAATATTCGATTCGAGTCGAATAAATTCGCTGTGAATTTAACTTAAAAAAGGGTGTTTCTAGGCTTCAGAGAGACTTAATATTAGTGCAGAACACTGTACCTTTAATTTAAATGCCCTTGGAGTCTGCTGGGGAAGAGAAATAATACTGTCTGTCAGTATGACATGCAGATGAGTGCCGTCGATCTTAGAATCACTGCACACTTCACTCCTTTGGCCAGTCACGGGGCCAAAACCAGTGTTTGGAGCCACAGTGTGGCGGTGGAGGCAGCAGCAATGGGAGGCCATACAGCAACCTATGACAAAATGGAAACCAGCAGGAGCGTGAGGAGACCTGAAAGTGGCACATGGCAGAGTGGGAGCAATGGGAGGCGGTACAGGGACCCAGGTCACACTATGGGCCCAGCAGCAGCGTGACCAGGCGGTACGGGGGCCCATGGCCGATATGGGGCTTGGTGGCACCTATGGAAGGCCTGTAATCTGCCAGCAACCTATGACAAAATGGACAACCGCAGGAGTGTGAGGAGATTTCAAAGTGGCACATGGCAGAGTGGAAGCAATGGAAGGCCGTACAGGGACCCAGGTCACACTGTGGGACCAGCATCAGCGTGAACAGGCGGTACGGGGGCCCATGGCCGATTTGACCTCATTCATCCCATAGTCCTGCCGACTCACGAATAGCGTGGCCTCCTCAAAGGGCCTGAGCAAGCGCAGGTGTCACACATGAGCTGCCAATGGCTGACATCTAAGTTACACAGGGAGTACCTTTATCCGCTTTTAACATCAGGAAATCTGTGATGGCCTTTAGCTGTTCGTAAAGGCGGTCTAACATATGTAGGGTTGAATTCCACCTTGTTGCAACGTCACAGCATGAGGAGTCGGTACGGGGGCCCATGGCAGATTACATGTCTGGCAGCAGCTATGTGAGGCCCGTAATCTGCCTGCACCCTATGTCAAAAAATTTAACACACCAGCAGTGTGAAGAGACCTGAAAGTGGCACATGGCAGCAGAGTGTGGCGATGGAGACAGCAGCAATGGGAGGCCGTACAGGGACCCATGAGAGACTCTAGACTTGGCAGCAGCATGAGGAGGCGGTATATAGGGGCCCATGGCAGATTAGGGGCCTGGCAGCAGCTATGTGAGGCCCGTAATCTGCCTGTACCCTATGTCAAAAAATTTAACACACCAGCAGTGTGAAGAGACCTGAAAGTGGCACATGGCAGCAGAGTGTGGCGATGGAGACAGCAGCAATGGGAGGCCATACAGGGACCCATGACAGACTCTGGACTTGGCAGCAGCATGAGGAGGCGGTATATAGGGGCCCATGGCAGATTAGGGGCCTGGCAGCAGCTATGTGAGGCCCGTAATCTGCCTGCACCCTATGTCAAAAAATTTAACACACCAGCAGTGTGAAGAGACCTGAAAGTGGCACATGGCAGCAGAGTGTGGCGATGGAGACAGCAGCAATGGGAGGCCGTACAGGGACCCATGAGAGACTCTAGACTTGGCAGCAGCATGAGGAGGCAGTATATAGGGGCCCATGGCAGATTAGGGGCCTGGCAGCAGCTATGTGAGGCCCGTAATCTGCCTGCACCCTATGTCAAAAAATGTAACACACCAGCAGTGTGTGAGGAGACCTGAAAGTGGCACATGGCAGAGTGTGGCGATGGAGACAGCAGCAATGGGAGGCCGTACAGGGACCCATGAGAGACTCTGGACCTGGCAGCAGCATGAGGAAGCGGTATATAGGGGCCTATGGCAGATTAGGGGCCTGGCAGCAGCTATAGGAGGCCCATAATCTGCCAGCACCCTATGTCAAAAAATTCTACACACCAGCAGTGTGTGAGGAGACCTGAAAGTGGCACATGGCAGAGTGTGGCGATGGAGACAGCAGCAATGGGAGGCCGTACAGGGACCCATGAGAGACTCTGGACCTGGCAGCAGCATGAGGAGGCGGTATATAGGGGCCTATGGCAGATTAGGGGCCTGGCAGCAGCTATAGGAGGCCCATAATCTGCCAGCACCCTATGTCAAAAAATTCTACACACCAGCAGTGTGAGGAGACCTGAAAGTGGCACATGGCAGCAGAGTGTGGCGATGGAGACAGCAGCAATGGGAGGCCGTACAGGGACCCATGACAGACTCTAGACTTGGCAGCAGCATGAGGAGGCGGTATATAGGGGCCCATGGCAGATTAGGGGCCTGGCAGCAGCTATGTGAGGCCCGTAATCTGCCTGCACCCTATGTCAAAAAATTTAACACACCAGCAGTGTGAAGAGACCTGAAAGTGGCACATGGCAGCAGAGTGTGGCGATGGAGACAGCAGCAATGGGAGGCCATACAGGGACCCATGACAGACTCTGGACTTGGCAGCAGCATGAGGAGGCGGTATATAGGGGCCCATGGCAGATTAGGGGCCTGGCAGCAGCTATGTGAGGCCCGTAATCTGCCTGCACCCTATGTCAAAAAATTTAACACACCAGCAGTGTGAAGAGACCTGAAAGTGGCACATGGCAGCAGAGTGTGGCGATGGAGACAGCAGCAATGGGAGGCCGTACAGGGACCCATGAGAGACTCTAGACTTGGCAGCAGCATGAGGAGGCGGTATATAGGGGCCCATGGCAGATTAGGGGCCTGGCAGCAGCTATGTGAGGCCCGTAATCTGCCTGCACCCTATGTCAAAAAATTTAACACACCAGCAGTGTGAAGAGACCTGAAAGTGGCACATGGCAGCAGAGTGTGGCGATGGAGACAGCAGCAATGGGAGGCCGTACAGGGACCCATGAGAGACTCTGGACTTGGCAGCAGCATGAGGAGGCGGTATATAGGGGCCCATGGCAGATTAGGGGCCTGGCAGCAGCTATGTGAGGCCCGTAATCTGCCTGCACCCTATGTCAAAAAATTTAACACACCAGCAGTGTGAAGAGACCTGAAAGTGGCACATGGCAGCAGAGTGTGGCGATGGAGACAGCAGCAATGGGAGGCCGTACAGGGACCCATGAGAGACTCTAGACTTGGCAGCAGCATGAGGAGGCGGTATATAGGGGCCCATGGCAGATTAGGGGCCTGGCAGCAGCTATGTGAGGCCCGTAATCTGCCTGCACCCTATGTCAAAAAATGTAACACACCAGCAGTGTGTGAGGAGACCTGAAAGTGGCACATGGCAGAGTGTGGCGATGGAGACAGCAGCAATGGGAGGCCGTACAGGGACCCATGACAGACTCTAGACCTGGCAGCAGCATGAGGAAGCGGTATATAGGGGCCTATGGCAGATTAGGGGCCTGGCAGCAGCTATAGGAGGCCCATAATCTGCCAGCACCCTATGTCAAAAAATTCTACACACCAGCAGTGTGTGAGGAGACCTGAAAGTGGCACATGGCAGAGTGTGGCGATGGAGACAGCAGCAATGGGAGGCCGTACAGGGACCCATGAGAGACTCTGGACCTGGCAGCAGCATGAGGAGGCGGTATATAGGGGCCTATGGCAGATTAGGGGCCTGGCAGCAGCTATAGGAGGCCCATAATCTGCCAGCACCCTATGTCAAAAAATTCTACACACCAGCAGTGTGAGGAGACCTGAAAGTGGCACATGGCAGCAGAGTGTGGCGATGGAGACAGCAGCAATGGGAGGCCGTACAGGGACCCATGAGAGACTCTGGACTTGGCAGCAGCATGAGGAGGCGGTATATAGGGGCCCATGGCAGATTAGGGGCCTGGCAGCAGCTATGTGAGGCCCGTAATCTGCCTGCACCCTATGTCAAAAAATTTAACACACCAGCAGTGTGAAGAGACCTGAAAGTGGCACATGGCAGCAGAGTGTGGCGATGGAGACAGCAGCAATGGGAGGCCGTACAGGGACCCATGAGAGACTCTAGACTTGGCAGCAGCATGAGGAGGCGGTATATAGGGGCCCATGGCAGATTAGGGGCCTGGCAGCAGCTATGTGAGGCCCGTAATCTGCCTGCACCCTATGTCAAAAAATGTAACACACCAGCAGTGTGTGAGGAGACCTGAAAGTGGCACATGGCAGAGTGTGGCGATGGAGACAGCAGCAATGGGAGGCCGTACAGGGACCCATGACAGACTCTAGACCTGGCAGCAGCATGAGGAAGCGGTATATAGGGGCCTATGGCAGATTAGGGGCCTGGCAGCAGCTATAGGAGGCCCATAATCTGCCAGCACCCTATGTCAAAAAATTCTACACACCAGCAGTGTGTGAGGAGACCTGAAAGTGGCACATGGCAGAGTGTGGCGATGGAGACAGCAGCAATGGGAGGCCGTACAGGGACCCATGAGAGACTCTGGACCTGGCAGCAGCATGAGGAGGCGGTATATAGGGGCCTATGGCAGATTAGGGGCCTGGCAGCAGCTATAGGAGGCCCATAATCTGCCAGCACCCTATGTCAAAAAATTCTACACACCAGCAGTGTGAGGAGACCTGAAAGTGGCACATGGCAGCAGAGTGTGGCGATGGAGACAGCAGCAATGGGAGGCCGTACAGGGACCCATGACAGACTCTAGACTTGGCAGCAGCATGAGGAGGCGGTATATAGGGGCCCATGGCAGATTAGGGGCCTGGCAGCAGCTATGTGAGGCCCGTAATCTGCCTGCACCCTATGTCAAAAAATTTAACACACCAGCAGTGTGAAGAGACCTGAAAGTGGCACATGGCAGCAGAGTGTGGCGATGGAGACAGCAGCAATGGGAGGCCATACAGGGACCCATGACAGACTCTGGACTTGGCAGCAGCATGAGGAGGCGGTATATAGGGGCCCATGGCAGATTAGGGGCCTGGCAGCAGCTATGTGAGGCCCGTAATCTGCCTGCACCCTATGTCAAAAAATTTAACACACCAGCAGTGTGAAGAGACCTGAAAGTGGCACATGGCAGCAGAGTGTGGCGATGGAGACAGCAGCAATGGGAGGCCGTACAGGGACCCATGAGAGACTCTAGACTTGGCAGCAGCATGAGGAGGCGGTATATAGGGGCCCATGGCAGATTAGGGGCCTGGCAGCAGCTATGTGAGGCCCGTAATCTGCCTGCACCCTATGTCAAAAAATTTAACACACCAGCAGTGTGAAGAGACCTGAAAGTGGCACATGGCAGCAGAGTGTGGCGATGGAGACAGCAGCAATGGGAGGCCGTACAGGGACCCATGAGAGACTCTGGACTTGGCAGCAGCATGAGGAGGCGGTATATAGGGGCCCATGGCAGATTAGGGGCCTGGCAGCAGCTATGTGAGGCCCGTAATCTGCCTGCACCCTATGTCAAAAAATTTAACACACCAGCAGTGTGAAGAGACCTGAAAGTGGCACATGGCAGCAGAGTGTGGCGATGGAGACAGCAGCAATGGGAGGCCGTACAGGGACCCATGAGAGACTCTAGACTTGGCAGCAGCATGAGGAGGCGGTATATAGGGGCCCATGGCAGATTAGGGGCCTGGCAGCAGCTATGTGAGGCCCGTAATCTGCCTGCACCCTATGTCAAAAAATTTAACACACCAGCAGTGTGAAGAGACCTGAAAGTGGCACATGGCAGCAGAGTGTGGCGATGGAGACAGCAGCAATGGGAGGCCGTACAGGGACCCATGAGAGACTCTGGACTTGGCAGCAGCATGAGGAGGCGGTATATAGGGGCCCATGGCAGATTAGGGGCCTGGCAGCAGCTATGTGAGGCCCGTAATCTGCCTGCACCCTATGTCAAAAAATTTAACACACCAGCAGTGTGAAGAGACCTGAAAGTGGCACATGGCAGCAGAGTGTGGCGATGGAGACAGCAGCAATGGGAGGCCGTACAGGGACCCATGAGAGACTCTAGACTTGGCAGCAGCATGAGGAGGCGGTATATAGGGGCCCATGGCAGATTAGGGGCCTGGCAGCAGCTATGTGAGGCCCGTAATCTGCCTGCACCCTATGTCAAAAAATTTAACACACCAGCAGTGTGAAGAGACCTGAAAGTGGCACATGGCAGCAGAGTGTGGCGATGGAGACAGCAGCAATGGGAGGCCGTACAGGGACCCATGAGAGACTCTGGACTTGGCAGCAGCATGAGGAGGCGGTATATAGGGGCCCATGGCAGATTAGGGGCCTGGCAGCAGCTATGTGAGGCCCGTAATCTGCCTGCACCCTATGTCAAAAAATTTAACACACCAGCAGTGTGAAGAGACCTGAAAGTGGCACATGGCAGCAGAGTGTGGCGATGGAGACAGCAGCAATGGGAGGCCGTACAGGGACCCATGAGAGACTCTAGACTTGGCAGCAGCATGAGGAGGCGGTATATAGGGGCCCATGGCAGATTAGGGGCCTGGCAGCAGCTATGTGAGGCCCGTAATCTGCCTGCACCCTATGTCAAAAAATGTAACACACCAGCAGTGTGTGAGGAGACCTGAAAGTGGCACATGGCAGAGTGTGGCGATGGAGACAGCAGCAATGGGAGGCCGTACAGGGACCCATGAGAGACTCTGGACCTGGCAGCAGCATGAGGAAGCGGTATATAGGGGCCTATGGCAGATTAGGGGCCTGGCAGCAGCTATAGGAGGCCCATAATCTGCCAGCACCCTATGTCAAAAAATTCTACACACCAGCAGTGTGTGAGGAGACCTGAAAGTGGCACATGGCAGAGTGTGGCGATGGAGACAGCAGCAATGGGAGGCCGTACAGGGACCCATGAGAGACTCTGGACCTGGCAGCAGCATGAGGAGGCGGTATATAGGGGCCTATGGCAGATTAGGGGCCTGGCAGCAGCTATAGGAGGCCCATAATCTGCCAGCACCCTATGTCAAAAAATTCTACACACCAGCAGTGTGAGGAGACCTGAAAGTGGCACATGGCAGCAGAGTGTGGCGATGGAGACAGCAGCAATGGGAGGCCGTACAGGGACCCATGAGAGACTCTGGACTTGGCAGCAGCATGAGGAGGCGGTATATAGGGGCCCATGGCAGATTAGGGGCCTGGCAGCAGCTATGTGAGGCCCGTAATCTGCCTGCACCCTATGTCAAAAAATTTAACACACCAGCAGTGTGAAGAGACCTGAAAGTGGCACATGGCAGCAGAGTGTGGCGATGGAGACAGCAGCAATGGGAGGCCGTACAGGGACCCATGAGAGACTCTAGACTTGGCAGCAGCATGAGGAGGCGGTATATAGGGGCCCATGGCAGATTAGGGGCCTGGCAGCAGCTATGTGAGGCCCGTAATCTGCCTGCACCCTATGTCAAAAAATGTAACACACCAGCAGTGTGTGAGGAGACCTGAAAGTGGCACATGGCAGAGTGTGGCGATGGAGACAGCAGCAATGGGAGGCCGTACAGGGACCCATGAGAGACTCTGGACCTGGCAGCAGCATGAGGAAGCGGTATATAGGGGCCTATGGCAGATTAGGGGCCTGGCAGCAGCTATAGGAGGCCCATAATCTGCCAGCACCCTATGTCAAAAAATTCTACACACCAGCAGTGTGTGAGGAGACCTGAAAGTGGCACATGGCAGAGTGTGGCGATGGAGACAGCAGCAATGGGAGGCCGTACAGGGACCCATGAGAGACTCTGGACCTGGCAGCAGCATGAGGAGGCGGTATATAGGGGCCTATGGCAGATTAGGGGCCTGGCAGCAGCTATAGGAGGCCCATAATCTGCCAGCACCCTATGTCAAAAAATTCTACACACCAGCAGTGTGAGGAGACCTGAAAGTGGCACATGGCAGCAGAGTGTGGCGATGGAGACAGCAGCAATGGGAGGCCGTACAGGGACCCATGACAGACTCTAGACTTGGCAGCAGCATGAGGAGGCGGTATATAGGGGCCCATGGCAGATTAGGGGCCTGGCAGCAGCTATGTGAGGCCCGTAATCTGCCTGCACCCTATGTCAAAAAATTTAACACACCAGCAGTGTGAAGAGACCTGAAAGTGGCACATGGCAGCAGAGTGTGGCGATGGAGACAGCAGCAATGGGAGGCCATACAGGGACCCATGACAGACTCTGGACTTGGCAGCAGCATGAGGAGGCGGTATATAGGGGCCTATGGCAGATTAGGGGCCTGGCAGCAGCTATAGGAGGCCCGTAATCTGCCAGCACCCTATGTCAAAAAATTTAACACACCAGCAGTGTGAAGAGACCTGAAAGTGGCACATGGCAGCAGAGTGTGGCGATGGAGACAGCAGCAATGGGAGGCCGTACAGGGACCCATGAGAGACTCTGGACTTGGCAGCAGCATGAGGAGGCGGTATATAGGGGCCCATGGCAGATTAGGGGCCTGGCAGCAGCTATGTGAGGCCCGTAATCTGCCTGCACCCTATGTCAAAAAATTTAACACACCAGCAGTGTGAAGAGACCTGAAAGTGGCACATGGCAGCAGAGTGTGGCGATGGAGACAGCAGCAATGGGAGGCCATACAGGGACCCATGACAGACTCTGGACTTGGCAGCAGCATGAGGAGGCGGTATATAGGGGCCTATGGCAGATTAGGGGCCTGGCAGCAGCTATAGGAGGCCCGTAATCTGCCAGCACCCTATGTCAAAAAATTAAACACACCAGCAGTGTGAGGAGACCTGAAAGTGGCACATGTTTGAGGCATGATTCATGGCGGATTTAGTCAGTTGTGTCAGGAACTGGTGGTTTGAAATCCAGACTAATCCACGCCTGATTCATTTTCACAAACGTGAGTCTCTCCACACTTTGGGTGGACAGTCGTGTCCTCCGCGGAGTTACAATACCTCCTGCCGCACTAAACACGCGCTCCGATGCCACGCTACTGGCCGGGCATGACAGCCTTTCAAGGGCAAATTCAGCTAGTTGGGGCCAAAGGTCAAGTTTCGTTGCCCAGTAGTCAAGGGGATTGTCTACCTCGGTTGGCAGGGTGCTGTCCAAGTAGGCCCAAGCCTGTTGTTTGAGCTCCTGCTCCAGGTCCACCTGATGCTGCTGCTGCTGCTGCGGCTGGTTAGTAGTTTCCTCACTGCGCTGGTGAAGAAAGCTACTCATCATCGACTGCAGACTGAGGCAGCCGCTGCTGGTGGAGCTGCCACTGCTCCTACCACCCCACCCCTCCCCTGCTGCCATGCCAGCGGAACGCGAGCGCACAGGGCCCACAGTGTCTGAGGATGGACGTTGGCGCACAAAGGCAGAGACCAACTGACTACATAGGTGGTTTTTATAGTACGTAATTTTGGCCTCCCTCTCAGCAGGTGTGAAAAAGGCCACCATTTTGGACCGGTAGCGAGGGTCCAACAAGGTGGACAGCCAAAAGTCATCCCTCTGTCTGATGGTTATTATTCGGCTGTCGCTACGCAAGCAACCGAGCATGCTATGGGCCATTTGTGCCAAGGAATGCGAGGGACTCCCTGCCTCCATCTCCACAGCATACTGCCACGGTGCGTCTGGGTCCTCTGTCTCCTCCTCCTCCTCTACCAGATGCTCCTGCTCCTCCACTCCTGTCCGCTGAGTGGAAAAACCACCCATTTCACTCAATAATTCCTGAGCACAAATGTCCTCCTCTACCTCCTCCTCTTCTTCCTGTCCTGCCCCCACAGGGGTCATGTGGCGTTGAGATCTGTGCGCCACGTCTACCGCACCCTGACCAGCCATTGTTAACAGCATTTGTTCCAGGACGTGCAACAGAGGAATGACGTCGTTCATCCCATAGTCCTGCCGACTCACGAATAGCGTGGCCTCCTCAAAGGGCCTGAGCAAGCGGCAGGTGTCACGCATGAGCTGCCAATGGCTGACATCTAAGTTACACAGGGGAGTACCTTTATCCGCTTGTAACATCAGGAAATCGGTGATGGCCTTTCGCTGCTCGTAAAGGCGGTCTAACATGTGTAGGGTTGAATTCCACCTTGTTGCAACGTCGCAGATCAGGCGATGCTGTGGAATTCCGTTCTGCCGCTGCAGCTCAATGAGGGTGTTCTTTGCGGTGTAGGAATGGCTGAAATGCATGCACAGTTTACGTGACATTTTAAGGATGTCTTGCAGTGGGATGGTGGATTTTAGGAACCGCTTGACAACCAGATTGAACACGTGAGCCATGCATGGCGCATGGCACAACCTTCCTTGACGCAGAGCAGACACCATGTTCTTTCCGTTGTCAGTCAACATGGTTCCGATTTTTAGTTTGCGCGGAGACAGCCATCTGTCGATTTCTCTGTTCATTACACTCAGCAGTTCCTCCCCTGTGTGACTACGTTCGCCAAGGCATACCAGGTGCAGCACAGCGTGACACCGTTGCGCCCTGCACATGTGATATGCCGGTCGGGTAATGGGACTTGGCACGGGGGTGGCGGCTGAGGACACGGCGGAAAAAGAGGTGGTAGAGGCGGACATGCTTGCTGGACCAAGGACGTGCAAACGTGGAGGCAAAAGCGTCGTGACCTGTCCAAGTTGCTGGTGCGGCTGTGCCGGCACCACGTTCACCCAGTGGGCCGTAAATGACATGTACTGTCCCTGACCGTAGTTACAGCTCCACACGTCGGCGCTGCCGTGCACTTTGGCAGAGACCGACATGCTCAAAGACTGGCCCACCATCTCTTCTACATGTGAATGCAGGGCTGGCACTGCCTTTTGGGCAAAGAAATGACGGCTTGGCACTCTCCACCGCGGCGCGGCACAAGCCATCATTTCTCGGAAAGGTGCTGAGTCCACCAGTTGGAAAGGGAGGGACTGCAGCACCAGCAACTTGGACAGGAGGACGTTCAGCTTTTGCACCGTCGGGTGCGTGCTCGCAAACTGTTGTCTCTTGGATACGGATTCCAAGAAAGACTGTTGACGGAATCCGAGAAGAGGAGTAGCAGGAGAAGGAGCATCTGAACGAGCGGAAGATGCCAATGAGCGACAACTCCCTCAGCAGAGGTGTTGGAGCCTTGACTGGCTGATAGAGGGCGATTGACGACGTCGGGTGACGGAGCAAGTAACGGAGCGGGTGATGGAGCGGGGGCTGGGGCAGGCAGAACCGCCGTATGTTTATCACGGTTTTCCCAGGCCACCGAATGGTGACGCTGCATATGCTGACGCAACGCTGTAGTCCCAACATGGGCCCCCTGGCCACGCTTGCATTTCTGGCCACATAGTCGACATACGGCTACGTTTACTTCCTCGGGCGGCTTGAGGAAAAATTGCCACACCACCGAGTAGGAAACTTTGCCCCCGCTACTCTTCACTGGCTGACTGCTACTTCCTCCGTGCGCAACGGCACCACTACTGGCCGTGGTGGTAGGCTGCAGTGGAGCTGGTGCTCTACTCCGTGGACGTTTGGCTCCACTGACACTGATGCGACCCTGCTGCTGTCTCCTGGGCAACCCACCGACTGTTTGCTCGCTGCCAAGCTGCCACCCTCTTCTCCTGATGATGCGGAAGAAATTGCCTGATGACGACGAGGCTGCCAAGTGCGATCAACCTCCTCATCATCAAGTAGGGTCTCCGCCTCACTACTAGCCCCCTCGGCTGCGTCTGGGTCAGGAGACAGACCTGTCTCTAGACCGGCTACCGAGCCACTCTCCTCGCCAGTACTTGTTCGCTTGGCTGCTGAAAAGGCCGATGTCTCCCCCCGTTCCTGACCGCCCTCTGTTAGCTCTTCCTCACTGTACAGTGGGGCTGAGCCCACAGCATGCGATACTTCGCTTGGTGAGGGAACAGCAAAGGACAGGGGCAGGTAGAGGACACGTGATTTCAGTGGGCTTGGTCCCGGGCCATGCCAACTAACGGTTGTGTCTGACGTACCCACCGACCGTTGGCTGTAGGTGTCAGAGGTGACCTGGGAAGAGGAAGACGACCGAGCCAACCAATCAATGACGGCAGGGTTGTCGGTGGAGACACGACCGCTGGATGACACCGGGAGCACTGGCCTCTGGCTGCGAATACTGCTGCCTCGACCCCTTCCTCTGCTGCCACGTCTGCTCGCTCCTAAAACATTGCCTCCTCTGCCACTCCTCTGCATGTTGTCTGACATACTATTTAATTCAACGATTAGGTGTCCCTGAGTAACAATTCTCTGGCACTCAGTAACAATTCTGTCTGTCCCTGAGTATGAATTCTGTGGCCCTGAGTAACAATTATGTGTCTGTGCGAGTAACAATTCTGTGTCTGTGCGAGTAACAATTCTGTGTCTGTGCAAGTAACAATTTTGTGTCTGTGCGAGTAACAATTCTCTGGCACTCAGTAACAATTCTGTCTGTCCCTGAGTAACAATTCTCTGGCACTCAGTAACAATTCTGTCTGTCCCTGAGTATGAATTCTGTGGCCCTGAGTAACAATTCTGTGTCTGTGCGAGTAACAATTCTGTGTCTGTGCAAGTAACAATTTTGTGTCTGTGCGAGTAACAATTCTCTGGCACTCAGTAACAATTCTGTCTGTCCCTGAGTAACAATTCTCTGGCACTCAGTAACAATTCTGTCTGTCCCTGAGTATGAATTCTGTGGCCCTGAGTAACAATTCTGTGTCTGTGCGAGTAACAATTCTGTGTCTGTGCAAGTAACAATTTTGTGTCTGTGCGAGTAACAAATCTCTGGCACTCAGTAACAATTCTGTCTGTCCCTGAGTAACAATTCTCTGGCACTCAGTAACAATTCTGTCTGTCCCTGAGTAACAATTCTCTGGCACTCAGTAACAATTCTGTCTGTCCCTGAGTATGAATTCTGTGGCCCTGAGTAACAATTCTGTGTCTGTGCGAGTAACAATTCTGTGTCTGTGCAAGTAACAATTTTGTGTCTGTGCGAGTAACAATTCTCTGGCACTCAGTAACAATTCTGTCTGTCCCTGAGTAACAATTCTCTGGCACTCAGTAACAATTCTGTCTGTCCCTGAGTAACAATTCTCTGGCACTCAGTAACAATTCTGTCTATCCCTGAGTATGAATTCTGTGGCCCTGAGTAACAATTCTGTGTCTGTGCGAGTAACAATTCTGTGTCTGTGCAAGTAACAATTTTGTGTCTGTGCGAGTAACAATTCTCTGGCACTCAGTAACAATTCTGTCTGTCCCTGAGTAACAATTCTCTGGCACTCAGTAACAATTCTGTCTGTCCCTGAGTAACAATTCTCTGGCACTCAGTAACAATTCTGTCTATCCCTGAGTATGAATTCTGTGGCCCTGAGTAACAATTCTGTGTCTGTGCGAGTAACAATTCTGTGTCTGTGCAAGTAACAATTTTGTGTCTGTGCGAGTAACAATTCTCTGGCACTCAGTAACAATTCTGTCTGTCCCTGAGTAACAATTCTCTGGCACTCAGTAACAATTCTGTCTGTCCCTGAGTAACAATTCTCTGGCACTCAGTAACAATTCTGTCTGTCCCTGAGTAACAATTCTCTGGCACTCAGTAACAATTCTGTCTGTCCCTGAGTAACAATTCTCTGGCACTCAGTAACAATTCTGTCTGTCCCTGAGTATGAATTCTGTGGCCCTGAGTAACAATTCTGTGTCTGTGCGAGTAACAATTCTGTGTCTGTGCAAGTAACAATTTTGTGTCTGTGCGAGTAACAAATCTCTGGCACTCAGTAACAATTCTGTCTGTCCCTGAGTAACAATTCTCTGGCACTCAGTAACAATTCTGTCTGTCCCTGAGTAACAATTCTCTGGCACTCAGTAACAATTCTGTCTGTCCCTGAGTATGAATTCTGTGGCCCTGAGTAACAATTCTGTGTCTGTGCGAGTAACAATTCTGTGTCTGTGCAAGTAACAATTTTGTGTCTGTGCGAGTAACAATTCTCTGGCACTCAGTAACAATTCTGTCTGTCCCTGAGTAACAATTCTCTGGCACTCAGTAACAATTCTGTCTGTCCCTGAGTAACAATTCTCTGGCACTCAGTAACAATTCTGTCTATCCCTGAGTATGAATTCTGTGGCCCTGAGTAACAATTCTGTGTCTGTGCGAGTAACAATTCTGTGTCTGTGCAAGTAACAATTTTGTGTCTGTGCGAGTAACAATTCTCTGGCACTCAGTAACAATTCTGTCTGTCCCTGAGTAACAATTCTCTGGCACTCAGTAACAATTCTGTCTGTCCCTGAGTAACAATTCTCTGGCACTCAGTAACAATTCTGTCTGTCCCTGAGTAACAATTCTCTGGCACTCAGTAACAATTCTGTCTGTCCCTGAGTAACAATTCTCTGGCACTCAGTAACAATTCTGTCTGTCCCTGAGTATGAATTCTGTGGCCCTGAGTAACAATTCTGTGTCTGTGCGAGTAACAATTCTGTGTCTGTGCAAGTAACAATTTTGTGTCTGTGCGAGTAACAATTCTCTGGCACTCAGTAACAATTCTGTCTGTCCCTGAGTAACAATTCTCTGGCACTCAGTAACAATTCTGTCTGTCCCTGAGTAACAATTCTCTGGCACTCAGTAACAATTCTGTCTATCCCTGAGTATGAATTCTGTGGCCCTGAGTAACAATTCTGTGTCTGTGCGAGTAACAATTCTGTGTCTGTGCAAGTAACAATTTTGTGTCTGTGCGAGTAACAATTCTCTGGCACTCAGTAACAATTCTGTCTGTCCCTGAGTAACAATTCTCTGGCACTCAGTAACAATTCTGTCTGTCCCTGAGTAACAATTCTCTGGCACTCAGTAACAATTCTGTCTGTCCCTGAGTAACAATTCTCTGGCACTCAGTAACAATTCTGTCTGTCCCTGAGTAACAATTCTCTGGCACTCAGTAACAATTCTGTCTGTCCCTGAGTAACAATTCTCTGGCACTCAGTAACAATTCTGTCTGTCCCTGAGTAACAATTCTCTGGCACTCAGTAACAATTCTGTCTGTCCCTGAGTAACAATTCTGTCTGTCCCTGAGAATGAATTCTGTGGCCCTAAGAATTCTCTGGCACTCAGTAACAATTCTGTCTGTCCCTGAGTAACAATTCTCTGGCACTCAGTAACAATTCTGTCTGTCCCTGAGTAAAAATTCTGTGGCCCTAATAACGTTTCTGTGGCCCTAAGTAACAATTCTCTGGCACTGAGTAACAATTCTGTCTGTCCCTGAGTATGAATTCTGTGGCCCTAACTAGCGTTTCTTTGTCCCTAAATAACGATTCTGTGGCCCTCATTAACAAGTCTGTGTCCCTGAGTAATGGTTCTCTGTCCCTAAGTAACTTCTCTCTGTCCCCAATTCTCGTTTCTGTGGCCCTAACTCTGTCCCTGTCCCTAGTACAGAGCGGTCTGCCTCTGTTCAATGACTGCAGGCAAATGAAGATTTCCAAAATGGCCGCTATATATACCTCGACCATTACACAGTGCTGGCTGGCTGGCTGCTGATTGGCTGATGCGATCACATGTCGTTGAGGAATGCATTATGGGGCAGCGCGCCTTGTCTGCGCGCCTTCCCCGACATCCCCGCTCCGTCGCCGCACATGTCAGCCGCCATTTTCGGAAAAATTTCGATTCGCGCGTCCGAATTAGGCTGTTTTTCGGATTCGGCACGAATCGAAATTTTTCCGATATTCGACTCGAATTCCACTTCGGATACTTCGATTCGCTCATCTCTAGACGGTATCATCAACCTGTGGAATGACATCACTCAGTAATGGGACGGTATCATCGCCCTGTGGAATGACGTCACTCATTGATGAGAACATTTTGCCATAACTGAACTCTGTGGTTGTCCAGCGCCTCTTCATTGCCCGGCATAAATCCCGTAGGATAAAACGGGCGGTATCGCTAGGAATTTCACCTCTGGATTGGACACTGGGATGGACAGTCATGGTTGTCCATTCTTGCCTATTGCCAGAACTCGATCGTAGGATCATGTCTTTTGTTGGAAAGACGCCAGAAGTCGTTGATGGTAAAGTGTTATCTAATGCTGGAAAGAGTAAACCTCTTGTTGATGTGCTGGAAGGATGAACACGGATGGGATCCCTGGGAGGTGCGACGCTGGGAATGGGAAAGTCAGAATCTCCCGTAGCACTGTCCGCATATTCATCTTTTGGTGGTATGTGGTCACTCTCTGGTAGATTGAGCTTGCGGTGCCTGAACTCCTTGGTTGGCCTGCGCCTCCCCATTGGCCGGCATAGATCCCGTAGGTGAGCACGGATGTCATCCCTGGGAGGTGGGACGCTGGGAATGGGAAGGTCAGTCTCTTCCATAGCACTGTCCACACTTTCACTTGTTGATGGGAAGATGTTAATGTTCCTGAGCCGCTTGTTTCGCTCGCTCCTCCTCATTTCCCGGAGTAAATCCGTTATGTGAGCACGGACGTCATTGCTAGGAGGTGTGAGGATGGGAGTACGAAAGTCAGCCTGGTCCATAGTGATGTCTGTTGTTAGATTGATGTCAATCGTCGGTGGGTTGATGTTGCTTTTCGTTGGTTGGATCCATTGGTGAAATGGCTTGAAATATTTTAGGAACATTACCAGCAGCAAGATGATAAGTCCCAACAAGCATTCTGATTGGTGCTCAGCAACAGTATTTATAAGCATGGGTAGCACTGTGTTCCCTAAGGCCGCCCACCCATTGGACCAGACTGACTGGAGCTCAGCAACCATCCATTGGTAGCAGTCAGTGGCATTTATAAGCATGGGTGGGATTCTGTTCCCTAAGGCTGCCCACCCATTGGACCAGACTGACTGGAGCCCAGCAACCATCCATTGGTAGCAGTCAGTGGCATTTATAAGCATGGGTGGGGCTGTGTTCCCTAAGGCTGCCCACCCATTGGACCAGACTGACTGGAGCCCAGCAACCATCCATTGGTAGCAGTCAGTGGCATTTATAAGCATGGGTGGGGCTGTGTTCTCTGAGGTTGGCCCCTCGCTGTACCAGACATCGAGTAGTTGATAAAAGAATTCAATCAGCTCCAGGAACATCAAATATTGTGCTAATATTGTGGCCAGCTGATTCCTGCGCAGGATGTACCTCAGAATGAGAACACTTATCAGGACTGTCCCCTTATACCAGAATGGAATGGTGGCCAGTAGTGAAAACCAACTGATGGGTCCTGGGGACTCGTTTTCCAATTCTCTGACCTTTTCCTGCTCCAGTTCTTCCATCATCTTCATGGTCCTCCCCTCCTCCATGCGTATATCTGGGGAGTCTTTGATGAAATATCGGTGTTCCTCCATCATCTTCATGCTCCCCCCCTCCATGCGGATATCTGGGGAGTCTTTGATGAAATTTCTTTGTTCCTCCATAATCTTCATATCATTGTCCTTGTCCATGCCGGTCTTTGTGGAGTCTTTGATGTCCTTCCTGTGTACTCCCCAAGGGAGCAACAGAATAACAATCGCGGCAAAGATTCTGCACATTTTTGTTTTTTTTTTTTTAGAAAAAAAACAGGAGCTCTGTAAGGAAGCAGCTGTCTCTGGTGAGAGAAAACAGCAACTGAGGACTCACAGTGAGGGAGGTCATGTGACCACAGTGAGGGGGGCGGGGTTTATGTGTGACCAATCAGCAGCCTCTGTTCAGCCTGCTTTACTCTGATTGGCTCATCTGGGATCCAGTCTGTTAACAGTGCAAAGTCACAGTGAGGGGGGCGGTGTTTATGTGTGACCAATCAGCAGCCTCTGTTCAGCCTGCTTTACTCTGATTGGCTCATCTGGGATCCAGTCCAGGCGGCATTGGATTGGATGTTGGGATGTAGAGCAGATCTGGATTGGATCCTATTATATAACATTGATAACATTTCCCTGTATTTATAATATAGACGCCTCTGTTTATATTCATACAATGTTATTATAATGTCATTTTATTTATTTTACTGTATTAATAGGATTGTAATGATTGATATGAATTGTAATATAAACAATAATGGGTGTAATATTAATAATCCCAATAATTATAATACAATAAAGCTGTTCTGTGTATTTGGATGACAGAAATCTCCTGGCCATTCTCTGTGCTGACATTTCCCTGATGTAATGCACACAGGAGCCGCTAGAGGGCAGCAACACTCAGCTCCTCCTGTAGTGTCCCATCACCATAGATTTCCTCCTGGAAGACCCATCACCATGGAGACCAGGCAGGAAGTGATCGGTGTTTTCATGGTGTCTGGAGGGGAAGTTGGGGAAGCTGCGCCCCGGGGTGGCCGGGAAGGGGAAGTGCTGGGGGAAGGGAGACACTGGGGGAAGGGAGACACTGGGGGGGGTCAGCCTCCATTATTATTATGGGTAATAAGATGTGTAATCATATATAATGTTATAGTGATACATCGTCATAACTCCTCTGATAGTCACACTTATTGTTATCATTAACCATCATTTCTATACCCCCCCCCCATCATCACTATACCCCCCCCATCATCTCTATACCCCCCCCCATCATCACTATACCCCCCCATCATCACTATACCCCCCCCCCATCATCACTATACCCCCCCCATCATCTCTATACCCCCCCCCATCATCACTATACCCCCCCCATCATCACTATACCCCCCCATCATTGCTATACCCCCCCCCATCATCGCTATACCCCCCCATCATCGCTATACCCCCCCCATCATCGCTATACCCCCCCCATCATCACTATACCCCCCCATCATCGCTATACCCCCCCCCATCATCACTGTACCCCCCCCATCACTGCTATACCCCCCCATCATCGCTATACCCCCCATCATCGCTATACCCCCCCCATCATCGCTGTACCCCCCCCATCACTGCTATACCCCCCCCATCATCGCTATACCCCTCATCATCGCTAAATACACATTTTTTTTACCTGCAAAACACGGCATTTATTTATTTATTTCATTGTTTTTTAAGGTGAACTTCTATTGTTGGAGAATATTTCTCTGGCTGTCAGTTTGCATTTGTATCTTCTATGCTGGGAAAAGGTTTCTTTGAGTTGTGATGATTTGGTTTGTGATTCTGATGGGTCACCATTGTGAACTAACCATCCGTTTTACTCTTCTAGAAGATCAGGAAATATTCCCGGACACATTCCTTGCTGACCCCCCAACATTAATAAAAGGGGGCGTTCAGAAGAGGGCGACAGACCCCAGTGTAGCCGAAGGGATGATGGCGTGCCCCCTGTCTTCTCTGACAGCCAATGGTGAGTTCACATGGGGAATGCCCTTCATCACTGAGCTGACAACACTGTCTCTGCTGCACTGAAATCCCAAGCAGTGTTGTCAGCCCCGGCCAGTTCTTCTCTGTATTACTAATAGCGTGTTAGGAGGCCTGGATCCCAAATGGGAAAACAGATTTGATGAAGAGAGGCAGCTCTGTAATGTGGGGTATCCCTGAGGGTCCCCAGAAAAGTGTCCAAGGATGAGAGTGCCCCCGGATAGTGTACGTCCAGTAAATGTTTATCAAATGTTACTTCAACTTTAAAGGATAAATGTAAAGGTGTACAACCCCCCCTCCCATCCCCCGATACCTGCTGTACTTACCTTTGGGGTGGGAGCTGTCAGGGCTCCCACAGGTGACCCAGTAGTCCAGGGATTCTCTGGGCAGCACTTCCTGGAAGGAGCAGATGGATTCTGATTGCTCGGCGCTGTCACAGGGAGTCTATCTGGTCCGTCTTGTGAGCGCTGCACAGAAAAGAGCGGATATTTCACATTCCCTGACCACTGGACCTGCTGAAGAAACCCTGACAACTCAGGATGGCCAGAAGTAAGTACAGAGGGACCTGGGGGGGGGTACGGTGTTCATACACCCTCTGCACTGCATTTGTATTGTGGAGCTCACGGTGAGCTGACTATCTTCTACCCCCTCTGCTATGATATGTCCCCCCCCCCCCATGTATGTAGGATGGCATCGGTCTTGGGCAAGCGCCTGGTGCTGAAATCAGCGCCATCCATCAACTCTCATCCATTCTTCTTCAAAACATCACGGTCAAACAGCGGTGGGGGGGGGGAATAGAGGGGCGTGCTGTCAACCACGCTAGCCCCCAGTCTACAGCACATGTAATACATACATGCACTCTGTCACCTAGAGCTCAGGATGAAATACACATTATAGATTCTCCTTTGAAGCTGGACTCCAGGTATGAAAAGAACATCAATGAATCCTCATAATCTCCTGTACAGCAGAGCTCAGGCTGGGAGATGGAGGAGCATCAGAGGGAACCAATAGGAATAGATAGAATTTGTGGTGGTTTTTGCCCATGTGATTGGTTCTGGACTCTTTCACATAACCGTTCCAATCAGGTCCACCTGTCCGTTTTTGGATTTGGCTAAACAGGCCAGACTTCCCTCCCCACCTCCATCAATGAGACTTTCCTCCCCACCTCCATCAATGAGACTTCCCTCCGCACCTCCATCAATGAGACTTCCCTCCCCACCTCCATCAATGAGACTTCCCTCCCCACCTCCATCAATGAGACTTCCCTCCCCACCTCCATCAATGAGACTTTCCTGCTCACATCCACCAATGTGACTTCCCTCCCCACCTCCATCAATGAGACTTTCCTCCCCACATCCACCAATGAGCCCCCACCGGGTTGTTTTCTTTTTGTGTTAAAAAGATTGGGGAAAAAAAATCAAACCGTTTTCTTTGTTCTGTTATACAATTTTGCACATTCTCCTCCAGGTTGCTGATGCCTCTCCAGTCGCCGTCATCTCGTCCAGCGTGCCCGCCAGTACTGGGGTGCACTTACCTGCGGGCGCCGTAGTTACTTTGGCTCCGCCCCCAGACATTATCGGGATGAAGGACAGCGGAGGAGATGTAAGTCCCTGATTTCAGTCTTCTGCTTCATTCTGCCTCAAGTATTCAGGGAAAGGTTAAAGCTGTCACTTTGTAACAGGTTCTCTTTATAGCCCCGCCTCCTCTGCGGCTCTTTTTGTATAAACGGTTTGGTTAGGAAGGGAAGGATTACCATACACTTACAGATCTAAAGCCAGCGAGTTATAGAGGAAATAATGCAGCATGCAGACCTTTTACTAAAGCGCAACTCCACCAAAAAGGGGAAATTCCGCTTTAACCACTTGCCTACCGGGCACTTTTACCCCCTTCCTGCCCAGGCCAGATTTCAGCGCTGTCACACTTTGAATGACAATCGCACGGTCATGCAACATTGCATCCAAACTAAATTTATATCTTTTTTTTTTTTTGACAAATAGAGCTTTCTTTTGTTGGTATTTAATCAGCACCGGGGGGGGGGGGGGGGGGGTTATTTTTTTGCTAAACAAACGATGAAAGACCAAACATTTTGAAAAAAAAACATTTTTTTTTAATTTCTGTTATAAAATTTTGTAAATAGGTGATTTTTCTACTTCACTGATGAGGCGGCACTGATGGGCATTGATTGACGGCACTGACAGCCAGCACTGATGGGCACTGATAGTCAGCAATGATGGATATTGATGAGGCACTGATGACGCTTCTCCACTGATGGGCACTGATAGCCTGTACTGATGGGCACTGACCACTAGCACTGATGGGTACTGATAGCCATCACTGATGGGCACCCACACAAAGCACTGATGGGGCTACACTGATTGCCCTGATGATCAGTGTATTTGTCCCCTCTGAGAAATGCCGCTTCCCAGCTCTCCTCTCCTCATGTGCTGTGAGCGGGAGGAGAGGACTGCCGATATCCAGCATTTCTGATTTACACTGATCGGCTGTGATTGGGCACAGGTGACCACATGGTAAAAGGCTGCTCTGATTGGCCCTTTCCTGGACATATGATCAGCTGAGGCTGAAGGACACAGCGATCAAACATCGCGCCTGGGGGGGGGGGTTGGGGGGGGTTCTGGAAGGACATTGATGGACGCCCTCTGAAAACTTCTCATGTCAATGGGGAGCCCCAGACCCCTCCCAGCCAGCTGCTTTGGGGAATGAAGGGGGTGAACAATAATCAAGCAGGTTAGAAAACCCAAAAACCTGTCCTGAATTTCCTTCCTCCCCTTCCAAGTATATCAGCCATGGGGGGGTGGGTCATGGTTTTACCACCCCCCAGACTGCTTGGATGGAAGGGGCTGTACACATGATTTGCGGATGCAGCAGAAATGATACCCTCTGTCACATTTGCCATCGGTACTGCTGAGTGTGAATGGGACCCGTCACAACTGCCCTGCATCCATGTACAATGCATGTGGTTGCTGCTCGGGGGCGGGGACTTTATAGGATTATATCACTTAGTGAGAAGGTGACTTCTCATCTCCCAGCTGCCTGTCAATTGCCCTCTGAAAAGAGATCCAACGGTGATCACTGTTAGAGGGCAATGCGGGTATAAAGAGCCCTTCCTCTGGCTGTGTGCAGAGATCTGCCCATGTGTATGTCAGAGGATTCCCGGCTCTGGAAACCTATACAATGTTCTTTTATACTTGGAGATGTAAACGGCTTGATACTGAAAGAGCCTTTACATGGTTAGTAAAAGAACTTCCTTCCCTATGAACAGCGAACCCCACCTGTGAACGGACTTCATGATCCAATCAATATTTGTCTGCAGACGTAACGACGTTCAATATAGAAATGTATTCTTCTATAAATCCCCGCTCCGCGCTTCTACTGTGCAAGACTGGAGGGGGGCCGGAGGGGGGATTTATTGTACCGTCATTGGTTATAATGTATGAGAAATCTACGTTTCATTGTATTTGCTTCTCACCTACAAATAAAAAAAAAAATATATATTTTCTGGCGTATAAGACTACTTGTTATACTTGAAAATATACCCCAAAAATTGGGGGTGGTCTGATACGCGGGGTATAAAATGTGACCCTTGAGTTTGTTTGGGTCAGGCTGGCTGAATGCAGTAATGTCCATACAGAACACCGCGCTGAGCCAAGCTGGCTGAAAACAAATGTCCCTGTGAGAGATGAATCTGTCAGCCCGCTGGATGTGCCGTATATACAGGATTCTGCACTGAGCCAAGCGGGTTCAAAACGTAGCGGTACGTCCCGACTGTAATCAGCCCGCTGGATGTGTGTATGTACGGTAGTTGCAGCTACATACAGTATACACTGGGCCAATCACAGCAAGCGATGTATACTACTAATGAATACAAAGGCTGCTTGGATTGGCTGAGTCAGAGAGGTGGGCTGATGTCACAACCCAGCCAATCCCCAGCAGGCTTTGTATTCATTAGTCCAACACTGAGCATGGGCCCCCCCATATCCAATATACACCCTACTTCTATATACAAAGCGCTATATACATCTGACACACCGCACATATATATAGTATACAGGACACACCCCACATATATATACTGTATACAGGACACACCCCCCATATATATATAGTATACAGGACACCCCCCATATATATATAGTATACAGGACACACCCCACATATATACCATATACAGGACACACCCCACATATATACTGTATACAGGACACACCCCACATATATATAGTATACAGGACACACCCCACATATATACCGTATACAGGACACACCCCATATATATACCGTATACAGGACACACCCCACATATATATAGTATACAGGACACCCCCCATATATATACTGTATACAGGACACACCCCACATATATATACTGTATACAGGACACACCCCACATATATACTGTATACAGGACACACCCCACATATATACCGTATACAGGACACACCCCACATATATATAGTATACAGGACACCCCCCATATATATACCGTATACAGGACACACCCCCCATATATATACCGTATACAGGACACACCCCACATATATACTGTATACAGGACACACCCCACATATATCCTGTATACAGGACACCCCCCATATATATACTGTATACAGGACACACCCCACATATATACCATATACAGGACACACCCCACATATATACCGTATACAGGACACACCCCACATATATACCGTATACAGGACACACCCCACATATATACCGTATACAGGACACACCCCACATATATACCGTATACAGGACACACCGCACATATATACCGTATACAGGACACACCCCACATATATACCGTATACAGGACACACCCCACATATATACCGTATACAGGACACACCCCACATATATACCGTATACAGGACACACCCCACATATATACCGTATACAGGACACACCCCACATATATACCGTATACAGGACACACCCCACATATATACCGTATACAGGACACACCGCACATATATACCGTATACAGGACACACCCCACATATATACCGTATACAGGACACACCCCACATATATACCGTATACAGGACACACCCCACATATATACCGTATACAGGACACACCCCACATATATACTGTATACAGGACACACCCCTCATATATACCGTATACAGGACACACCCCACATATATACCGTATACAGGACACACCCCTCATATATACTGTGAGATTACCCTCCCCCCTTGGTCTATATATATATATTGTGGGAACTCACTTCAGAAGGGTGGAGCTCTTCTTGGTGAAGCACACAGCAACTCGCTTCTTTAAGGTCCTTTTTGCCCAATTTTATTTAAAAGAAAAAAGTTCAACAAAAATGTTTCCCACGCCGGGGTATCCGCCAGCAAACAAACGCAACAAAGATCAGCCTTCTGGCTCACATATACAATTTTCCACTAGCCTTCCACTTCAGGCTTATGTCCGTCTCCTGCAGACTCTTTCCAACATATGGCTCTCGCACACAGCTAGTCTGACTTCCCCCTCTCCTTGGTGAAGCCCTCCAACACACATAGCCCCCGAGTCCTTGGACCGCACACAGCCCCCGAGTCCTTGGACCGCACACAGCCCCCGAGTCCTTGGACCGCACACAGCCCCCGAGTCCTTGGACCGCACACAGCCCCCGAGTCCTTGGACCGCACACAGCCCACGAATCCTTGGACCGCACATAGCCCACGAGTCCTTGGACCGCACACAGCCCCCGAGTCCTTGGACCGCACGCAGCCCACGAATCCTTGGACCGCACGCAGCCCACGAGTCCTTGGACCGCACACAGCTTTGGCTCACACAGAGCCACTCAATGTCAGCCACTCCACTTCCCCCTTGTAACTCTCAGCAAACCCTCATTATATGGGCTCTGAGCACCGGGGCCCAAACCCTGCTGGTTGACTTCAAATGCTGGACACTGGATTGGAGATTCCTTCCCTCCCAAGGCACTGTGAAATCTCCAGACCACGGAGCCCCATTCCAGCAATATCCAAATCTGGAGAAAACTGCCACAGCAGTATTCTCCACTCACAACCTACACTCCGTGGTTCTGCACTTCGCACATGTGCAGACCCTGTGCCCATCACCAGACCACCTCTACCTGCCTTTATCCCGTGACAGGGCCCTGCACTGTGACAATATATATATATACTGTGAGATTCCCCTCCCCCTTGGTCCATATATATATATACTGTGAGATTCCCCTCCCCCCTTGGTCCATGTATATATATACTGTGAGATTCCCCTCCCCCCTTGGTCCATGTATATACAGTCAGGTCCATAAATATTGGGACATGGACAGAATTCTAACATTTTTGGCTCTATACACCACAATGGATTTGAAATGAAACGAACAAGATGTGCTTTAACTGCAGACTGTCAGCTTTACTTTGAGGGTATTTACATCCAAATCAGGTGAACGGTGTAGGAATTACAACAGTTTGCATATGTGCCTTCCACTTGTTAAGGGACCAAAAGTAATGGGACAGAATAATAATCATAAATCAAACTTTCACTTTTTAATACTTGGTTGCAAATCCTTTGCAGTCAATTACAGCCTGAAGTGTGGAACGCATAGACATCCCCAGACGCTGGGTGTCATCCCTGGTGATGCTCTGCCAGGCCTCTACTGCAACTGTCTTCAGTTCCTGCTTGTTCTTGGGGCATTTTCCCTTCAGTTTTGTCTTCAGCAAGTGAAATCCATGCTCAATCGGATTCAGGTCAGGTGATGGACTCGGCCATTGCAGAACATTCCACTTCTTTGGTGTCTTTTGCAGTCTGCTTTGGGTCATTGTCCATCTGCACTGTGAAGCGTCCAATGAGTTGTGAAGCATTTGGCTGAATATGAGCCGATAATATTCCCGAAACACTTCACAATTCATCCGGCTGCTTCTGTCAGCCGTCACATCATCAATAAATACAAGAGAAGCAGTTCCACTGGCAGCCATACATGCCCACGCCATGACACTACCACCACCATGATCACTGATGAGGTGGTATGCTGAGGACCATGAGCAGTTCCTTCTCCATCCTCTTCTCTTCCCATCACTCTGGTACAAGTTGATGTCGGTCTCATCTCTCCATAGGATGTTGTTCCAGAACTGTGAAGGCTTTTTTACATGTCGTTTGGCAAACTCTAATCTGGCCTTCCTGTGTTTGAGGCTCACCAATGGTTTCCATCTTGTGGTGAACCCTCTGTATTCACTCTGGTGAAGTCTTCTCTTGATTGGTGACTTTGACACACATACACCTACCTCCTGGAGGGTGTTCTTGATCTGGCCAACTGTTGTGAAGGGTGTTTTCTTCACCAGGGAAAGAATTCTTCGCTCATCCACCACAGTTGTTTTCCGTGGTCTTCCGGGTCTTTTGGTGTTGCTGAGCTCACCGGTGCGTTCCTTCTTTTTAAGAATGTTCCAAACAGTTGTTTTGGCCACGCCTAATGTTTTTGCTATCTCTCTGATGGGTTTGTTTTGTTTTTTCAGCCTAATGATGGCTTCACTGATAGTGACAGCTCTTTGGATCTCATCTTGAGAGTTGACAGCAACAGATTCCAAATGCAAATAGCACACTTGAAATGAACTCTGGACCTTTTATCTGCTCATTGTAATTGGGATAATGAGGGAATAACACACACCTGGCCATGGAACAGCTGAGAAGCCAATTGTCCCATTACTTTTGGTCCCTTAACAAGTGGGAGGCACATATGCAAGCTGTTGTAATTCCTACACCGTTCACCTGATTTGGATGTAAATACCCTCAAATTAAAGCTGACAGTCTGCAGGTAAAGCACATCTTGTTCGTTTCATTTCATATCCATTGTGGTGGTGTATAGAGCCAAAAATGTTTGAATTGTTTCGATGTCCCAATATTTATGGACCTGACTGTATATATATATATATATATATATATATATATATATATACTGTGAGATTCCCCTCCCCCCTTTGTCCATGTATATATATATATATATATATATATATATATATATACTGTGAGATTCCCCTCCCTCCTTAGTCCATGTATATATATACTGTGAGATTCCCCTCCCCCCTTGGTCCATGTATATATATACTGTGAGATTCCCCTCCCCCTTGGTCCATGTATATATATACTGTGAGATTCCCCTCCCCCTTGGTCCATGTATATATATACTGTGAGATTACCCTCCCCCCTTGCTCCATGTATATATATATCCTGTGGGATTCCCCTCCCCCCTTGGACCCTGTATATCTGCGGCGTGGCAGGGAAGCGGTTATACCGGGTCTCGGTTGAGGTTACAGCCATGATCCCAGATACATTTTTTTGTGTTTTTTTACTTTCATGTAGAAATAATCCGGGAGGCTTTACTTTTCCGGGTGATGGAAGGGGGCCCCCCCCCAACGTTGCCCCTTATACCAGGCCCCCCCAAGCGATCAAGGAGCCCAATAAGGATGTGACTGGCGGCCATCTTGCCCCGGCGCACAGTGAGAGGAAATGAAGTTGCTCCTCCCACTGTGTGATGTCACATCCCGGAACATCCAGGATTTAGTCCCTTCCGGTTCCGGCTCTTTGTTTTCTGGCCGGCTACCGCCCAGCGAAGCGACCAATCAGAACGATCTCTGTCTGATTGGCTGCACTGGAGCCTAAAGGAGAGATGGGGGTTCTAATAGACACCCCTCCCCCCCAAACTCTCCATACAGAGAGGACCTGTCACTGCCTATTGCTGTCACAAGGGATGTTTACATTTCTTGTGACAGCAATAAAAATGGTCTGCTGGCCGGCCAATGGGAATACCTGTGTGATGTGCCCCTCCCTTCCCCCACAAGAGGGACCCCTCCAGGATGCCATCGGTGAGGAGAAAGACCCGGCTCTGGATGATCACACCACTGCGGCTACAGGTAAGTGACAACCAATGGGGGTTTACAGAGAGTTTTTGTTAGAGGGGGGAGGGGGGGTTGGGATTTCCCCTTTATTATCATGTTTGTGTCAGTATTTATCATAGATGGGGGACCCTCTATGGAGACATTCTTATACTGGAGATGTCTTCATAAACCCTCATTAGATATGCGCTTCAAAGGCTCCTCCCATCCAGGATAAATAGTGACACAAAGGTGGTAATAATTCATTCCATGATGGCCGTGGTCGGATGAGTATCCCGGAGGATCCGGCCATACCCATAATTCAGTGTGTGGAAAGTCTGACATCGAACTAATCCTATCGGTTTACTGGCTTTTCCACAGTGAATTATGGGTATGGTTGGTGACTCCGGGATACTCATCCGACCACGGCCATCATGGAATGAATTATTATCACCTTTGTGTCACTATTTATCCTGGATGGGAGGAGCCTTTGAAGCGCATATCTAATGAGGGTTTCTGAAGACATCCTTAAAGCAGAAGTAATTCCGATGACGGAACAGTTTCTTCACAATGAATGATGTGTATGATTGGCTACTCCGAGGTCCTCATTCCAACCACGGCCTTCATTGAATGAATTATTACCACCTTTGTGTCACTATCTAGCATGGGTGGGAGGAGCCAATCCTCCAATTATTCAATAATTGTAATAATGACAACGATAATGATAATAATAATCCTAATATTAATGGCAATAACAATATTAACCCCTCCCCCTCCAGAGGATTCCCCCTCTTCCTGACCAGACCATTTGTTGCATTACAGCGCTGCTTTACTTTAACTGACAATTGCGCGGTCATGCAGTCATGCAATGCTGCAGCTAAATGACATTTACGTCTTTTTTTTTTTTGTACTAACTGAGCTTTCTTTCGGTGGTATTTGATCGCTTGTTCGGTTTTTATTTTTTGCGCTATAAAACAAAAAGATCGACAATTATTGAAAAAATAAATATTTCTGACTGTTTGCTATTAAACACATCCAGGAAAAAAAATGTAAAAAAATCCAGTTTTGTCATAAGTTTGGGCTAAAATATATTCTGCTCCGTGTCTTTGTGAAAAAAAATCCCAATACGTGTAAATTAATGAGTTAATGTGAAGTTGTAGCGTCTACAATTGGCGGTATAGATACGGGGATTTTATTTCTTTTCTACTAGTAATGGTTGGCGATCAGCGACTTATATCGGGACTGCGGCGGGCATTCTGACACTGGGGGGGGGGGGGTGACTTGGTGTCACTGACATCCCCGGTGACACCAATACAGTGTTACAATTAGAAATGGGTGCCGCGCCCTATAGATGAAGGAATCTCTATTTTGAACACTGGCTGTATAATATTTCCCCAGACCAATGGTGTAGTAGGGATTATACCCGGTAACAATATATATTCAATGAGGTGCTGACAATCTTCTAGTATAACCTCCATTCAGCTGCATACAAGGGTTTCCCCCCCTTCATGACCAGGAACAATAGGGAGATGGAGCAAGCAGTGTAAGGAGGGAGATCCCACCATTCCTACACATGGTCACATCCAGGAAGTATATAGGAGAGCCATCAACTCATCCCATCCTAGAGGAATCTATTCCATCTGCTCCCAGGAAGCCATGTCAGCCTAATATTAGGCTTTGAGGAAGGTGAGCGCATAAAAGAGCGACTATCCAAGTCTATTCTCTGTATACAGCTCTCCCATCAGCAGGCAGAAAACACATTGGACTTTAAGCACCTCCCACCATATAGTCCAATGACGGGCGCAAGGCGGTTCTCTCGTTCTGATAGGACGTCATATGACGTCCTCCCATTCTCACTGCGCATGAGCGGCTCAGGGAGCACGCAGCACGACGATCGCTGATGCGCTGTGTCCCTTGGACACAGTGGATCACGGAAAGACCCGAAGATGTCGGCTCGGTCATGTGATCTACTGTGTCCAATCACAGCTGATCGCATGTAAACAGGGAAATGCCGGTTATCGACATTTCTCTCCCCTCGAGCTGTCATGCTGACAGAGGGGAGGAGAGCCGGTAATCGGCTTTCCGCGAAGGGGACATGTACACTGATCATATGAGCACTGATGATCAGTGTGCCCTGATGATCAGTATAGCCCCAGCAGTGCCACCTGTCAGTGTCCATCATTGCCTCGTGCCAGTGCACATCAGTGCTACATATCAGTGCCCATCTGAGCTGCTTTTCAGTGTCACCCATCAGTGCCAGTCAGCGCCACCTATCAATGCTAATCAGTGCCACCTATCAGTGCTTCTAATCTGTGCTGCCTATCAGTGCACATCAGTGCCGCCTATAAGTGCCTGTCAGTGCCGCGTGTCAGTGCCAGGTATTAGTGCTGCCTTTCAGTGCCCATCAGTGATGCCTGTCAATGCCCATCAGTGCCACCTACCAGTGCTTCCTCATTAGTGCCACCTATCAGTGCCCATCAGTGCAGCCTCATTAGCGCACATCAGTGAAGGAGAAAAATCACTTATTTACAAAATTTTATAACAAAAACTAAGAAAAAACATTTTTTTTTCAAAATTTTCAGTGGTTTTTGGTTTGTTTAAGAAAAAATAAAAAACCCTGAGGTGATTAAATACCACCAAAATAAAGCTCTATCTGTCACAAAAAAATAATAAAAATGTCATATGGGTACAGTGTTGCATGACCGCACAATTGTCATTCAAAGTGCAACAGCGCTGAAAGCTGGAAATTGGCCTGGGCAGGAAGGGGGTAGAAGTGCCCGGTAGGCAGGAAGGGGGTAGATGTGCCCGGTAGGCAGGAAGGGGGTAGGAGTGCCCGATAGGCAGGAAGGGGGTAGAAGTGTCCTGTAGGCAGGGAGAGGGTAGAAGTGTCCTGTAGGCAGGAAGGGGGTAGAAGTGCCCGATAGGCAGGAAGGGGGTAGAAGTGTCCTGTAGGCAGGGAGAGGGTAGAAGTGCCCTGTAGGCAGGAAGGGGGTAGAAGTGTCCTTTAGGCAGGAAGGGGGTAGAAGTGCCCTGTAGGCAGGAAGGGGGTAGAAGTGCCCTGTAGGCAGGAAGGGGGTAGAAGTGCCCGGTAGGCAGGGAGAGGGTAGAAGTGCCCTGTAGGCAGGAAGGGGGTAGAAGTGCCCGGTAGGCAGGAAGGGGGTAGAAGTGCCCTGTAGGCAGGAAGGGGGTAGAAGTGCCCGGTAGGCAGGAAGGGGGTAGAAGTGCCCGGTAGGCAGGAAGGGGGTAGAAGTGCCCGGTAGGCAGGAAGGGGGTAGAAGTGCCCGGTAGGCAGGAAGGGGGTAGAAGTGCCCTGTAGACAGGGAGAGGGTAGAAGTGCCCTGTAGGCAGGAAGGGGGTAGAAGTGCCCGGTAGGCAGGAAGGGGGTAGAAGTGCCCTGTAGGCAGGAAGGGGGTAGAAGTGCCCGGTAGGCAGGAAGGGGGTAGAAGTGCCCGGTAGGCAGGAAGGGGGTAGAAGTGTCCGGTAGGCAGGAAGGGGGTAGAAGTGCCCGGTAGGCAGGAAGGGGGTAGAAGTGCCCGGTAGGCAGGGAGGGGGTAGAAGTGCCCTGTAGGCAGGAAGGGGGTAGAAGTGCCCTGTAGGCAGGAAGGGGGTAGAAGTGCCCTGTAGGCAGGGAGAGGGTAGAAGTGCCCGGTAGGCAGGAAGGGGGTAGAAGTGTCCGGTAGGCAGGAAGGGGGTAGAAGTGTCCGGTAGGCAGGAAGGGGGTAGAAGTGCCCGGTAGGCAGGAAGGGGGTAGAAGTGCCCGGTAGGCAGGAAGGGGGTAGAAGTGCCCGGTAGGCAGGAAGGGGGTAGAAGTGCCCTGTAGGCAGGAAGGGGGTAGAAGTGTCCTGTAGGCAGGAAGGGGGTAGAAGTGCCCTGTAGGCAGGAAAGGGGTAGAAGTGCCCTGTAGGCAGGAAGGGGGTAGAAGTGCCCGGTAGGCGAGGGGTTAATATTTATTTGGGACATTATTTATATCATTAATCTAGTTTTATGGAATTCACAATTGATTCTTCTATTTCTTTCCTTGTATGCAGCTGAATGGAGGTTCTACTAGATTTCTTTTATGTAGAAGATTGTCAGCACCTCATTGAATATATATTGTTACCGGGTATAATCCCTACTACACCATTGGTCTGGGGAAATATTATACAGCCAGTGTTTAAAATAGAGATTCCTTCATCTATAGGGCGCGGCACCCATTTCTAATTGTAACACGTCACCACATATGCAGACGAGAATGTGATTGGGAGCCAGCAAACTTTTTCATAATGAAAATCAACATCTCCGTGGCTCACAAGTCATTTTATATTCATTTTTCCTGCTAAAAATAACACTGACACTGTACTAATGGCACTAGGCAGCAAGAGATTGACATCTGGGGGGGTGATCAAAGGGTTAACTGTGTGCTTTTTCTCTATGTCCTGTGTCTGTGTGCTTCACTGTAATCACACTGCTTTGCATGGCTGTGCTGTTTTCAGCCATCCAAAGCAGTGTGCACGATCCGACAGGGAGGAGAAATGTTTTGTTTACAAACAGTTCTCCTCGTCGGAGATCCTCGGCAAACACCGGGCACCGGTGAGTGATAAGCGGCCCGCACCTGGTGATTGACAGCCACGACCACCAATGGCGGCACTTGTAGGGCGCGTACACACCTCTCGTGCGCCCCCTACCACAAATACAATATCACGTGTGTGTGTGTGTGTGTGATTTTGCACACCCGTGTCGCCCTGTAGCAGTATTTCAGCTATGGGGCGGTCGGGAAGCTGTTAATAATGAAACTAATATTTATAATGATAATAATCCCAATAATAATGGTAATAATAGTATTAAGAATGGAAATAATCATTTTTTATTTGTTTTATTTATAGGTGCGCAACAAATTCAATAAATCGTAATCTTCTCATCCATCAACCAATCACATGGTACACATAGTACAGGACCTCTACCGCCATGTCATTGGTTATAATGTATGCGGAATCTGCGTTTTGTTGTATTTGCTTCTCACCTACAAATAAAAAAAAAATCAATTTCTAATCCTATTATTGCCATTATTATTCGGATGATTCTCATTATAAATATTATTTCTATTATTAATATTATCACGCCAATACTAAGGAGGCGAAGCAACCATGTTGGATATTGCGTTGGCTGGGAATCGAACCCAGGTCAGCTGCTTGGAAAGCAGCTCTGCTAACCACTCCACCACCAACACGAGGTTGCATGTTTTTAGAGTGTGGGAGGAAACTGGAGTACCCGGAGGAAACCCACGCAGGCACAGGGAGAACATGCAAACTCCATGCAGATAGGGTCCTTGTCAGGATTTGAACCAAGGACCCCAGTGCTGCAAGGCTAACCAATAAGCCTCTGTGCTGCCCATATTTTGGCCTCTGATGTATAAGGCCCGCCCCCGCTGAGCGGGGTAAATCAGTGATGTCCAGTAGAGATTAGAGATGATGTCTTCAGCTGTACATTATTGGGTGGACGGGTTCGGGGATGTCGTCCATCTTATTTCCCACATGAGTGTCCTGTCTGTGAACATGAGGAGAACTCTTTGTGTGAGATGTTGGTCTGTGGAGCGGCCATGTGAAGAACGCTTCGTGCTCATGTCTTCTGATGGTGAAGGTCTCCTCTGTGCCCCCAACCTGACCCTTAGACAACCTCATATAGGACGTCACTGGTAGTCAGAGTTCTCATTGGCCCCAGCAAAAAAGGCCTCAAGCTGGGATGACGACTCCTCCCACTTCTGAAGCCAAGAAGCGTTCCTGACGTTTCTCTGAGACTTTAACCTCCAAGGCCAGACTTAAGCCAGGGGTCCAGTTCAGTCACAATCCTGGGGCCCCTAATACCACAAACCTACAGACAAGTTCTATTAAACATCCTAAGGGGAAGCCACCATTTCTCAAAGTGGGGGGACATCTGTTGGCCTTTGGGGTCACCTGGTCAGAGACATCTCTGCTTGGGTAAGAGACGTGGTGTCCAGAGGCTACAGGCTGGAGTTCCACTCCCTGCCCCCACCACGCTTCGTGTTGCCTTTGTCCCCGCATAGACTACTGGTCCTCCATGCTGCTCCTGCAGATCTTTTTGTTCTTTTTTTTTATTTCATGGCTTTCAAACTAACTGCACCGTGCAGCTTAGTACAGAATTTCATCAATGTCAGGATGACTGAACTCCCACGCCTGCGCGAGATTGAAGTCACCTTGGCCCAGCCAATTAAAATGGCTGAAGATTAGTGCCCAAGAGCCGCCTGGCTGAAGATGTCAGTGGCTGGTGGGGAGCTCCGGTACACCTCAGCACTGGAGCCAAAAAAAGAACAGTTCTGCTTTAAGACCAATGGAGGACCTTTTTGGTTGGTCTACGCTTCTTCCGTCGCAGCAATAATTTCTGTAGGATAAAACGGGCGGTATCGCTAGGAATTGCTCCTCTGGATTGGACACTGGGATGGACAGTCATGGTTGTCCATTCTCACCTATTGCCAGAACTCGATCGTAGGATCATGTCTTTTGTTGGAAAGACGCCAGAAGTCGTTGATGGTAAAGTGTTATCTAATGCTGGAAAGAGTAAACCTCTTGTTGATGTGCTGGAAGGGTGACCACGGATGGGATCCCTGGGAGGTGCGACGCTGGGAATGGGAACGTCAGTATGATCCGTAGGGCTGTCCACATTTTCATTTTTTGGTGGGATGGTGTCACTCTCTGGTGGATTAAGCTCGCGGTGCCTGAACCCCTTGGTTGGCCTGCGCCTTTTCATTTGCCGGCATAAATCCTTTAGGCGAGCGCAGATGGGATCCCTAGGAGGTGCGACGCTGGGAATGGGAGAGTCAATCTTGTCCATAGCGTTGTCTGCATTTTCCTCTTTTGGTGGAATGATGACACTCGGTGGGATAATTTCTGTCTTCCGTGGGGTCTCCTCTTTGTGCTTGACCACCATTTTTGGCATGCGGTTCTTCATTTGCCGGCATAGGTGAACACTGAGGGAATCCCGAGGTGTGATGCTGCCAATGGGAATGTCGGTATCATCCGTAGCGTTGTCCGCATTTTCAATTGTTGGTGGGAAGGTGTCATTACTTTCTGGTAGAATGATGTCACTCTGTGGGCTGATGTTGCTACTCTGCTGACCCAAGGAGATCTTCCCATTGTACCAACAGCAGAAAGGTTTCCGGGTTTTTACTCCAACCGTTTCCTTGTTCTAAAGCCTCAAGGAGGACATAGGCTGCATTTACTGGGGGGATTAGGGGGCATACAGGGGATTCCTGGGGCTGGGATCACTGTGAATAGTGGGGGGTTGGCATTGCTGAAATTTCGCACTGAGCTGTGCGGGTGCAGCTTAGTGTACTGGGGTGGATAGGCAGGTAAGACACACATCACTCCACAATTGGGATGCCATTGTGATGGTGACCGTCTCTTTGGTGCCTCTTGAGACATCTCCATAAAGGACGTCACTGGCAGGAAGGGTTCTCATTGGCCCCAGCAGAAAAGGCCTCAAGCTGGAAAGACTCCTTCCACTTCTGAAGCCAATCAGAGTTCCTTTCTTTTCTCCCAGGCTTAGGCCTCTAAGGCCAAACCTAGGCCAGGGGCCCAGTTCAGTCACAATCCTGGGGCCCCTAATCCCCAAACCTTCAGACTAGTCCTATTAAACCTCCTGAAGGGAAGTCCCCATTTCCTAAAGTGGGGGGATGTCTGTTGGCCTTTGGGGTCACCTGGTCAGCAGACATCTCAGAAGCTCAGGTAAGAGACGTGGTGTCCAGGGGCTACAGGCTAGAGTTCATCTCCCTGCCCCCACCCCGCTTCGTGTTGTCCAAACTGCCGGTGTCCCCGCAGGGACTAGCGGTCCTCCATGCTGCTCCTGCAGATCTGCTGACCCAAGGAGATCTCCCCATTGGACCAACAGCAGAAAGGTTTCCGGGTTTTTACTCCAACCGTTTCCTTGTTCTAAAGCCTCAAGGAGGACATAGGCTGCATTCACTGGGGGGATTAGGGGGCATACAGGGGATTCCTGAGGCTGGGATCACTGTGAACAGTGGGGGATGGGAAGTCTGTACAAAGCAATGACAGGCTGAGCCGGGACCATTCCCATGTATCCGCACATCCATCGGTCATCTGTGGTCAGGGAAGGATGAGCGATCCTGGCCCTAACCGTAGATGACCGATGGATGTGCGGATACATGGGAATGGTCGCGGCTCCTGTCAGCCTGTCATTGCTTTGTACAGACTTCCCATCCCCCACTGTTCACAGTGATCCCATCCGCAGGAATCCGCTGTATGCCCCTAATCCCCCGAGTGAATGCAGCCTATGTCCTCCTTGAGCTCGGGTTCACACCAATGCGGTGCGGGAAACGCTGCAAATCCTGTACGTTTCCCGCACCACATTGCAATCGCATCACGTTCATGCGATCTGGTGCGGGAGTCAGTAATAAATTATTGACACCCGAAACAGATGGCAAGACGCGATGTGATTGCCAGAAATCACATGACATGGGTGAGAAGACCCATACCATGTGATTCAGGTGCGGATCTAAAGACAGTCCTGCACCTTTGTGGTGCGGATGCGATGTGATTTGAGCCATAGGAAGTGTATGGCCCAAATCGCAGCGCACAGACATGTGCATGGAATGCGCAGAGGAATGCGGTGTGATTCCTGTGCAGACTCCATGCAGTGTCCCGCACCACATAGTGTGATCCGGCTGGGAGGCTTTAGAACAGGGAAAAGGTTGGAGTAAGGCCCCGGTCACAGGGGGCGTACTAATCCGTACAGCCGTGGGGGGCCGTGTTTACTTGGGGGATGTACCGGTGTTCATGCATCCCTGTGCAGGCAGGTTCATTGATGTCAGTTGGGATGCAGCGGCTGCATGGATACAGACACTGCTCCCAATGTAACATCTGTGCGGGTGAACAGCTGTGAACACAGATAGTGTGCGTTCAGGGCCATGCATCCATACGGATGTCAGATTGGGATCAGCATCTGTGTCCATGTTACCACTACGTCCCAACTGACATCAATGGAACTGCCTGCACAGGGGTGCATGAACACCGGGACATCCCCTGCAAATAAACACGGCCCCCCACGGCGGTACAGATTGGTATGTCCCCTGTGAATGTGGCCTAAAAACCGGGAACTATTCTGCTGTTGGTCCAATGGGGAGATCTCCTTGGGTCAGCAGATCTGCAGGAGCAGCATGGAGGAGCGCTAGTCCCTGCGGGGACACCGGCAGGTTGGACAACACGAAGCGGGGTGGGGGCAGGGAGATGACCTCTAGCCTGTAGCCCCCGGACACCACGTCTCTTACCTGAGCTTCTGAGATGTCTGCTGACCAAGTGACCCCAAAGGCCAACAGACGTCACCCCACTTTAGAAAGTAGGGAAATCCCTGCAGGAGGTTTAATAGGACTAGTCTGCAGGTTTGAGGATTAGGGGCCCCAGGATTGTGACTGAACTGGGCCCCTGGCTTAGGTCTGCTCTTGGAGGATGAAGCTTGGGAGAAAAGAAAGAAACTCTGATTGGCTTCCGAAGTGGGAGGAGTCTTTCCAGCTTGAGGCCTTTTCTGCTGGGACCAATGAGAACCCTTCCTGCCAGTGACGTCCTTTATGGAGATGTCTGAAGAGGCACCAAAGAGACGTTCACCATCAACATGGCGCCCCGAATGCAGTGTGATGTTGCTGCAATTGTCGCATGGCAAGACGCATGAGAATTGCGGGATGACGTGTGTGTTACATCGCACCTGGCTGAAGGCACCAAAGAGACGTCCACCATCAGAAGACATATATACAATGTTCTCTCTATATTGGGGTGTCACCCCTCCCCCATCATATCTGTATATACAATGCTCTCTCTATATTGGGGTGTCACCCCTCCCCCATCATATCTGTATATACAATGTTCTCTCTATATTGGGGTGTCACCCCTCCCCCATCATATCTGTGTATACAATGTTCTCTCTATATTGGGGTGTCACCCCCCCATCATATCTGTATATACAATGTTCTCTCTATAGTGGGGTGTCACCCCTCCCCCATATCTGTATATACAATGTTCTCTCTATATTGGGGTGTCACCCCTCCCCCATATCTGTATATACAATGTTCTCTCTATATTGGGGTGTCACCCCTCCCCCATCATATCTGTGTATCTAATGTTCTCTCTGAGTCTTCTGGCCGGCCTCTTCGGTTGGCCCGCGCTTCTTCTTTAGCCGCAATACATTCTATAGGTGTCAGACACCACCTGACGGTATCTCTAGTGGCCCACAGTGCGGGGTTCCTCAGCACGCGGGGTCTAAGTCCCAATCTGCTTATGCACCAGGGCCCCTGATGGTGGGGATGGACTTGGAGCAGACCGAGACCAGGGCGCGACCCCTGAGTATGTCCAGCAGTGGTAGAGAGTACCGTCAGAGGTGTTGCGGGAAATAGAGCCTGACGAGAAGAGGCTGGTAGGCCTTGCAGCAGGGACTGATCCTTGCGGGATGGATGGATGGACAGTCAGCGTGACGTAAGGCGTAGTCAGGCAGGCCGGGTTCAGCAACGTGCGGGCAGCGAGGTACCAGAGGAGCAGGCAGAGAATGGTCAGGGTCACGAGCCGGGTTCAGCAACGTGCGGGCAGCGAGGTACCAGAGGAGCAGGCAGGAGAGTGGTCAGGGTCACGAGCCGGGTTCAGCAACGTGCGGGCAGCGAGGTACCGGAGGAGCAGGCAGAGAAGGGTCAGGGTCACGAGCCGGGTTCAGCAACGTGCGGGCAGCGAGGTAACGGAGGAGCAGGCAGAGAATGGTCAGGATCACGAGCCGGGTTCAGCAACGTGCGGGCAGCGAGGTACCGGAGGAGCAGGCAGAGAATGGTCAGGGTCACGAGCCGGGTTCAGCAACGTGCGGGCAGCGAGGTACCGGAGGAGCAGGCAGAGAATGGTCAGGGTCACGAGCCGGGTTCAGCAACGTGCGGGCAGCGAGGTACCGGAGGAGCAGGCAGAGAATGGTCAGGGTCACGAGCCGGGTTCAGCAACGTGCGGGCAGCGAGGTACCGGAGGAGCAGGCAGAGAATGGTCAGGGTCACGAGCCGGGTTCAGCAACGTGCGGGCAGCGAGGTACCGGAGGAGCAGGCAGAGAATGGTCAGGGTCACGAGCCGGGTTCAGCAACGTGCGGGCAGCGAGGTACCAGAGGAGCAGGCAGGAGAGTGGTCAGGGTCACGAGCCGGGTTCAGCAACGTGCGGGCAGCGAGGTACCAGAGGAGCAGGCAGGAGAGTGGTCAGGTCAAGCCAGGGGTCAAGCAGGAGACAACCAGCAGGGTCAGGATCAAGCAGAGGTCGGCAACAGGAAACTTCACAAACCAGATGACAGGAACAGGATAATAAGACATACCTCCTGTCCTGTTTAAATAGCGCGCCCTGCGCTGTCATTGGTGCCAGGCGCCTGTCCGCGATCGAGAGTGCGCATGCGCGGCCGTCGCCGCCGCCACGATCGCCCAGGGCCCACTGGCTAGAGCGTGTCGGTGTTCTGTGCATGCGCCACCCGGCGTATCGCGGCAGAACACCCGACCCCTGACAATAGGTGAATACGGCTGCGATATTTAGGAGGTGACACAGTCGAAGATGAAACAGTCTGCTGGACATATAACTGGATGTCTCCCGCACAAGATGACGGCGACCTGGTATGAGGTGGGATTGTTGAGATTTTTCACCTTAGGTCGCTTGTGCTTCTTCTTTCGCTGGAATAAATTGCATGGATTAAAGCGGGTGCCATCACTAGGAGATGCACCGCTGGGATGGCCAGTCGGTTGGTCAGTCCCAGAACTAATGTCATCGCTTGGTGGTTGGATGATGTCACTGATTGATGACATGGTAGAATATCTCTTAGGAATGATGTCATGCGTTGATGGGACGGCATCATCACCCTGTGGAATGACATCACTCGTTGATGGGACGGTATCATCAACCTGTAGAATGACATCACTCAGTAATGGGACGGTATCATCGCCCTGTGGAATGACGTCACTCATTGATGAGAACATTTTGCCATAACTGAACTCTATGGTTGGCCAGCGCCTCTTCATTGCCCGGCATAAATCCCGTAGGATAAAACGGGCGGTATCGCTAGGAATTTCACCTCTGGATTGGACACTGGGATGGACAGTCATGGTTGTCCATTCTCGCCTATTGCCAGAACTCGATCGTAGGATCATGTCTTTTGTTGGAAAGACGCCAGAAGTCGTTGATGGTAAAGTGTTATCTAATGCTGGAAAGAGTAAACCTCTTGTTGATGTGCTGGAAGGGTGAACACGGATGGGATCCCTGGGAGGTGCGACGCTGGGAATGGGAAAGTCAGAATCTCCCGTAGCTCTGTCCGCATATTCATCTTTTGGTGGTATGTGGTCACTCTCTGGTAGATTGAGCTTGCGGTGCCTGAACTCCTTGGTTGGCCTGCGCCTCCCCATTGGCCGGCATAGATCCCGTAGGTGAGAACGGATGTCATCCCTGGGAGGTGCGACGCTGGGAATGGGAAAGTCGGTCTCTTCCATACGAAAGTCAGCCTGGTCCGTAGTGCTGTCTGTTGTTAGATTGATGTCAATCGTCGGTGGGTTGATGTTGCTTTTCGTTGGTTGGATCCATTGGTGAAATGGCTTGAAATATTTTAGGAACATTACCAGCAGCAAGATGATAAGTCCCAACAAGCATTCTGATTGGTGCTCAGCAACAGTATTTATAAGCATGGGTAGCACTGTGTTCCCTAAGGCCGCCCACCCATTGGACCAGACTGACTGGAGCTCAGCAACCATCCATTGGTAGCAGTCAGTGGCATTTATAAGCATGGGTGGGGCTGTGTTCCCTAAGGCTGCCCACCCATTGGACCAGACTGACTGGAGCTCAGCAACCATCCATTGGTAGCAGTCAGTGGCATTTATAAGCATGGGTGGGATTGTGTTCCCTAAGGCTGCCCACCCATTGGACCAGACTGACTGGAGCCCAGCAACCATCCATTGGTAGCAGTCAGTGGCATTTATAAGCATGGGTGGGGCTGTGTTCCCTAAGGCTGCCCACCCATTGGACCAGACTGACTGGAGCCCAGCAAACATCCATTGGTAGCAGTCAGTGGCATTTATAAGCATGGGTGGGGCTGTGTTCCCTAAGGCTGCCCACCCATTGGACCAGACTGACTGGAGCTCAGCAACCATCCATTGGTAGCAGTCAGTGGCATTTATAAGCATGGGTGGGGCTGTGTTCTCTGAGGTTGGCCCCTCGCTGTACCAGACATCGAGTAGTTGATAAAAGAATTCAATCAGCTCCAGGAACATCAAATATTGTTCTAATATTGTGGCCAGATGATTCCTGCGCAGGATGTACCTCAGAATGAGAACACTTATCAGGACTGTCCCCTTATACCAGAATGGAATGGTGGCCAGTAGTGAAAACCAACTGATGGGTCCTGGGGACTCATTTTCCAATTCTCTGACCTTTTCCTGCTCCAGTTCTTCCATCATCTTCATGGTCCTCCCCTCCTCCATGCGTATATCTGGGGAGTCTTTGATGAAATATCGGTGTTCCTCCATCATCTTCATGCTCCCCCCCTCCATGCGGATATCTGGGGAGTCTTTGATGAAATTTCTTTGTTCCTCCATAATCTTCATATCATTGTCCTTGTCCATGCCGGTCTTTGTGGAGTCTTTGATGTCCTTCCTGTGTACTCCCCAAGGGAGCAACAGGATAACAATCGCGGCAAAGATTCTGCACATTTTTGTTTGTTTTTTTAGAAAAAAAAACAGGAGCTCTGTAAGGAAGCAGCTGTCTCTGGTGAGAGAAAACAGCAACTGAGGACTCACAGTGAGGGAGGTCATGTGACCACAGTGAGGGGGGCGGGGTTTATGTGTGACCAATCAGCAGCCTCTGTTCAGCCTGCTTTACTCTGATTGGCTCATCTGGGATCCAGTCTGTTTACAGTGCAAAGTCACAGTGAGGGGGGCGGAGTTTATGTGTGACCAATCAGCAGCCTCTGTTCAGCCTGCTTTACTCTGATTGGCTCATCTGGGATCCAGTCCAGGGCGGCTTTGGATTGGATGTTGGGATGTAGAGCAGATCTGGATTGGATCCTATTATATAACATTGATAACATTTCCCTGTATTTATAATATAGACGCCTCTGTTTATATTCATACAATGTTATTATAATGTCATTTTATTTATTTTACTGTATTAATAGGATTGTAATGATTGATATGAATTGTAATATAAACAATAATGGGTGTAATATTAATAATCCCAATAATTATAATACAATAAAGCTGTTCTGTGTATTTGGATGACAGAAATCTCCTGGCCATTCTCTGTGCTGACATTTCCCTGATGTAATGCACACAGGAGCCGCTAGAGGGCAGCAACACTCAGCTCCTCCTGTAGTGTCCCATCACCATAGATTTCCTCCTGGAAGACCCATCACCATGGAGACCAGGCAGGAAGTGATCGGTGTTTTCATGGTGTCTGGAGGGGAAGTTGGGGAAGCTGCGCCCCGGGGTGGCCGGGAAGGGGAAGTGCTGGGGGAAGGGAGACACTGGGGGAAGGGAGACACTGGGGGGGGGGGGGGTCAGCCCCCATTATTATTATGGGTAATAAGATGTGTAATCATATATAATGTTATAGTGATACATCGTCATAACTCCTCTGATAGTCACACTTATTGTTATCATTAACCATCACCGCTATACCCCCCCCATCATCACTATACCCCCCCATCATCACTATACCCCCCCCCCCCATCATCACTATACCCCCACCATCATCGCTATACCCCCCCCATCATCACTATACCCCCACCCATCACCGCTATACCCCCCCCATCATCACTATACCCCCCCCATCATCACTATACCCCCCCATCATCACTATACCCCCCCCCATCATCGCTGTACCCCCCCATCACTGCTATATTCCCCCCATCATCGCTATACCCCCCATCATCGCTATACCCCCCCCATCATCGCTATACCCCCCCCCATCATCGCTATACCCCCCATCATCGCTATACCCCCCCATCATCGCTATACCCCCCCCCATCACCGCTATACCCCCCATCATCACTATACCCCCCCATCATCGCTATACCCCCCCCCCCCATCATCGCTATACCCCCCCATCATCGCTATACCCCCCCATCATCGCTATACCCCCCCATCATCACTATACCCCCCCATCATCGCTATACCCCCCCCCCATCATCGCTGTACCCCCCCCATCACTGCTATATCCCCCCCATCATCGCTATACCCCCCATCATCGCTATACCCCACCATCATCACTGTACACCCCCCATCATCGCTGTACACCCCCCCCACCATCATCGCTGTACACCCCCCCCCCCACCATCATCGCTGTACACCCCCCCCCCCACCATCATCGCTGTACACCCCACCATCATCGCTGTACACCCCCACATCATCACTGTACACCCCCCCCCCACCATGGCTGTACACCCCCCCCCCATGTTTGGGACCCCCTGTATGACCTTTACCGGGGTAATCAGGACGGATGGCGGATGCAATGCTTTATAAGCTGCTAATAAAACAATTATAAATACACATTTTTTTTACCTGCAAAACACGGCATTTATTTATTTATTTCATTGTTTTTTAAGGTGAACTTCTATTGTTGGAGAATATTTCTCTGGCTGTCAGTTTGCATTTGTATCTTCTATGCTGGGAAAAGGTTTCTTTGAGTTGTGATGATTTGGTTTGTGATTCTGATGGGTCACCATTGTGAACTAACCATCCGTTTTACTCTTCTAGAAGATCAGGAAATATTCCCGGACACATTCCTTGCTGACCCCCCAACATTAATAAAAGGGGGCGTTCAGAAGAGGGCGACAGACCCCAGTGTAGCCGAAGGGATGATGGCGTGCCCCCTGTCTTCTCTGACAGCCAATGGTGAGTTCACATGGGGAATGCCCTTCATCACTGAGCTGACAACACTGTCTCTGCTGCACTGAAATCCCAAGCAGTGTTGTCAGCCCCGGCCAGTTCTTCTCTGTATTACTAATAGCGTGTTAGGAGGCCTGGATCCCAAATGGGAAAACAGATTTGATGAAGAGAGGCAGCTCTGTAATGTGGGGTATCCCTGAGGGTCCCCAGAAAAGTGTCCAAGGATGAGAGTGCCCCCGGATAGTGTACGTCCAGTAAATGTTTATCAAATGTTACTTCAACTTTAAAGGATAAATGTAAAGGTGTACAACCCCCCCTCCCATCCCCCGATACCTGCTGTACAACCCCCCCTCCCATCCCCCGATACCTGCTGTACAACCCCCCCTCCCATCCCCTGATACCTGCTGTACTTACCTTTGGGGTGGGAGCTGTCAGGGCTCCCACAGGTGACCCAGTAGTCCAGGGATTCTCTGGGCAGCACTTCCTGGAAGGAGAAAGTACAGAGGGACCTGTGGGGGGGGGGGGGGGGGTACGGTGTTCATACACCCTTTGCACTGCATTTGTATTGTGGAGCTCACGGTGAGCTGACTATCTTCTACCCCCTCTGCTATGATATGCCCCCCCATGTATGTATGGTGGCATCAGTCTTGGGCAAGCGCCTGGTGCTGAAATCAGCGCCATCCATCAACTCTCATCCATTCTTCAAAACATCACGGTCAGACAGCGGTGGGGGGGGGATAGAGGGGCGTGCTGTCAACCACGCTAGCCCCCAGTCTACAGCACATGTAATACATACATGCACTCTGTCACCTACAGCTCAGGATGAAATACACATTATAGATTCTCCTTTGAAGCTGGACTCCAGGTATGAAAAGAACATCAATGAATCCTCATAATCTCCTGTACAGCAGAGCTCAGGCTGGGAGATGGAGGAGCATCAGAGGGAACCAATAGGAATAGATAGAATTTGTGGTGGTTTTTGCCCATGTGATTGGTTCTGGCCTCTTTCACATAACCGTTCCAATCAGGTCCACCTGTCAGTTTTTGGATTTGGCTAAACAGGCCAGACTTCCCTCCCCACCTCCATCAATGAGACTTCCCTCCCCACCTCCATCAATGAGACTTCCCTCCCCACCTCCATCAATGAGACTTCCCTCCCCACCTCCATCAATGAGACTTTCCTCCTCACATCCACCAATGAGACTTCCCTCCCCACCTCCATCAATGAGACTTTCCTCCTCACATCCACCAATGATCCCCCACCGGGTTGTTTTCTTTTTGTGCTAAAAAGATTGGGGAAAAAAAAACAAACCGTTTTCTTTGTTCTGTTATACAATTTTGCACATTCTCCTCCAGGTTGCTGATGCCTCTCCAGTCGCCGTCATCTCGTCCAGCGTGCCCGCCAGTACTGGGGTGCACTTACCTGCGGGCGCCGTAGTTACTTTGGCTCCGCCCCCAGACATCATCGGGATGAAGGACAGCGGAGGAGATGTAAGTCCCTGATTTCAGTCTTCTGCTTCATTCTGCCTCAAGTATTCAGGGAAAGGGAAAAGCTGTCACTTTGTAACAGGTTCTCTTTATAGCCCCGCCTCCTCTGCGGCTCTTTTTGTATAAACGGTTTGGTTAGGAAGGGAAGGATTACCATACACTTACAGATCTAAAGCCAGCGAGTTATAGAGGAAATAATGCAGCATGCAGACCTTTTACTAAAGCGCAACTCCACCAAAAAGGGGAAATTCCGCTTTAACCACTTGCCTACCGGGCACTTATACCCCCTTCCTTACCAGGCCAATTTTCAGCTTTCAGCGCTCTCACACTTTGAATGACAATTACTCAGTCATGCAACACATATAAAATTTTCGTCCTTTTTTTCACACAAATAGAGCATTATTTTGGTGGTATTTACTCACCACTGGGTTTTTTATTTTTTGCACTATAAATGAAAAAAGACCGAAAATTTTGAAAAAAAATGCGTTTTTCTTAGTATTTGTTATAAAATGTTTCAAATAAGTAATTTTTCTTCATATATCTTCACCAAAATTTATACTACTACATTTGTTTGGTAAAAATAACACAAATCAGTGCATATTATTTGGTCTGTGTGAAAGCTAGAAAGTCTACAAGCTATGGTACCAATCATTGAAAATTGATCACACCTGATGTACCGATGCCCTATCTCATTTCTTGAGGCCCTAACAAGCCAGAACAGTACAAATACCCCATAAATGACCCCTTTTTGGAAAGTAGACATTCCAAAGTATTCAGTAAGAGGCATGGTGAGTTTTTTAAAGCTGTAGTTTTTTCCAAAAATTCTTTGGAAAATTAAATTTTATTTATTTATTTATTTTTTTTCCCAAAAGATTGGCATATTAACAAGTTATTTCTCACACACAGCACAGGTATACTTGCAACTACACCCCAAAATATTTTCTGCTGCTTCTCCTGAATATAATGATACCAAATGTGTTAGACTTTTGAACATCCTGACCACATAGAGAGGCCCAACATGCAAGGAGCATCAACAAGTGTTCTAGGGACATAAATTACACATCTAACATCTTGACTACGTATTACAATTTTGAAGGCCTTAAAGCACCAGGACAATGGAATTACCCACAAAATGACTCCATTTTGAGAAGCAAACACCCCAACCTATAATCCATGAGGCATAATGAGTCTTTTGAACATGTCGTTTATTTCCAAAAGTTTTCGGAATATGCGGGAAGAAAATGAAAATATATTTTTTTTACACAAAGTTGTCGATTTATAAGATATTTCTAAAGCATAGCATGTAAATACCACAAAATACACTCCAAAATACATTTTGCTACTCCTCCTGAATATAACGATACCAAATGTGTGAGACTTTTCCGCAGCCTCACCACATAGAGAGGCCCAACATGCAAGGAGCACCATCAGGTGTTCTAGGGACATAAATTGCACATTTAACATCTTGACTACCTATTACACTTTTGAAGACCTTAAAGCACCAGGACAATTGAATTACCCACAAAATGACTCCATTTTGAGAAGCAAACACCCCAACCTAACTTCCATGAGGCATAATGAGTCTTTTGAACATGTTGTTTATTTCCAAACGTTTTTGGAATATGCGGGAAGAAAATGAAAACTTATTTTTTTTTCCACAAAGTTATCCATTTATAAGATATTTCTAACACATAACATGTAAATACCACAAAATACACCCCAAAATACATTCTACTACTCCTCCTGAATATAACGATACCAAATATGTGAGACTTTTCCGCAGCCTCACCACATAGAGAGGCCCAACATGCAAGGAGCACCATCAGGTGTTCTAGGGACATAATTTACACATCTAGTATCTTGACTACCTATTACACTTTTGAAGGTCTTGAAGCACCAGGACAACTGAATTACCCACAAAATGACCACATTTTGAGAAGCAAACACCCCAACGTATATTCCGTGAGGCATAATGAGTCGTTTGAACATGTCAATTATTACCCAAAGTTTTCAGAATATGCGGGAAGAAAATGAAAACATATTTTTTTTTACAGAAAGTTGTCCATTTATAAAATATTTCTAACACACAGCACGTAAATACCAAAAAAAAAACCCCAAAATACATTCTGCTACCTCTCCTGAGTATGGCAATAGCAAATGTGTGAGACTTTTCTACAGCCTGGCCATATACAGAGGCCCAACATCCAAGTAGCATCTTTAGGCGTTCTAAGGGCAAAAATTACACATCTAATTTCTTGACAACCTAAAACACTTTTGATGGTTTTGGAGGACCAGGACAAAGGAAGCACCCACAAAATGACCCAGTTTTGGAAAGCAAACACTCCAACGTATTTTTTAGGAGGCATAATGAGTCTTTTGAACATGTCGTTTTTTTCCACAAGTTTTCAGAAAATGTGGAAAAAAAATTAAAACTTTATTTTTTTACACAAAGTTGTCGATTTATAAGATATTTCTAACACATAACATGTAAATACCACAAAATACACCCCAAAATACATTCTGCTACTCCTCCTGAGTATGGTAATACCACATGTGTGAGACTTTTCTACAGCCTGACCACATAGAGAGGCCCAACATGCAAGGAGCACCATCAGGTGTTCTAGGGACATAAATTACACATCTAATATCTTGACTACCTATTACAATTTTGAAGGCCCTGAAGCACCAGGACAATGGAATTACCCACAAAATGACCCCATTTTGAGAAGTAAACACCCCAACATATATTCTATGAGGCATAATGAGTCTTTTGAACGTGTCATTTTTTTCCACAAGCTTTCGGACTATGTAAAAAGAAAATGAAAACGTTTTTTTTTACACAACGTTGTTCATTTATAAGATATTTCTAACACATAGCATGTAAATACCACAAAATATACCCCAAAATACATTCTGCTATTCCTCCTGAGTATGGCAATACCACATATGTGACACTTTATAACAGCCTGGCCACATACAGAGGCCCAACATCAAGGTAGGTGTTCTAGGGACATAAATTACACATCTAATTTCCAGACAACCTATCATTTTTGAAGGCCCTTCATATTTCTAACACATAGCATGTACATACCAAGAATTACACCCCAAAATACATTTGAGAAAATGGTAAGCAAAAGATTACCTGTGGTTTTAGTAGTGCAGTTGTCCACAGAGGAGAGCATTGATCCAGGCAGCAGGCAGGGATGTGGTCAGCTACATCAAAAGCAATTGTCCAGGCAGCAGACAGGATTATTGTCCATTGTCAGTACAGGAAGCAGGCAGATATATCATCAGAGCAGCCAAACCATTGGTCCAGGCAGCAGGCAGAGATGTGGTCAGCAGCCAAAGGATTGTCAAGGCAGAGACACGGCATAGCCAAAATATCAGTCCCGGTAGTAGGCAGGAACATGGTCCATGGTACAGGTAGCAGGCAGAGGCGTGGTCAGTTCATGTGTCAGGCAGCGGCATGTTGGCAATAAGTTGGCAGCAGGCAGAAATATCAGGTTTAGGGCCCCGTCAGCTAAGACAGGGGTAGAGGCTTCGTCCCACCCATCTCTTCGAAGCCTCCGGACTAACAGACCCTTTTTTGGGAATTATAAAACCCAGAGAAAACCAAAAACTTAGTTTTCTCCACTCCGAAAAACTATTCTGAAGCCCCTCACATATGTGAGACCCCTGTATTATTTTGAATCATAATACTACAAAGCAGGGCAGAAGATCAGTCCAAGCGGCGGGGCAAAAAACGTGGTCAATTAACAAGCCGAGGTCAGTTCTGATGGAAAGCAGAGGCATCGTCAATAAACAGGCCAGGGTCATTTCCAGAGCAGGCAGAGATATGGTCAGTTTAGGCGGCAGGCAGAGGCGTGGTCGAATAACAGGCCAGGGTCAGTTCCAGAACAGGCAGAGGTATGGTCAGTTTAGGCAGCAGGCAGTGGCGTTGTCAAATAACAAGCTAGGGTCATTTCAGGAGCAGGCAGAGGCATGAGGAGTGAATGGCAGGAAATTCATAATTACGTTTACCATACTTCACTAATATTTTACAGAAGTATGGTAACGGCGGAAACAGTAACCTATGCAGAGGCCTGGTTGGGAAGGACACTGAGGACAATAAATGCTGGTGTCTCGTCTAACTCCTCTTCTGGAGCACACCCGACATTTTTTTTGACGTCTTTGACCTCCTTCTCTGCGAGGGACTTTTTCAGGAAAATGCTGTTCCTGGAGTCTACTCACTACATCTGAGTGAACACTTTCTGGTGGGCCTCCAGGGTACAAAAGGGCAGTGACAATTTCTTCCTGATACCAAAGAAAGGGCATGGGTGTCTCGGTGGATTTCCGGTAGATTATATATGTGTTATAAACGGCCAAATTAAAAAAATAAATGGAGACTTTTTTATACCAATGGCGGGTTCTTCTTACAGCAAGGTAGGGCTGGATCATCTGATCATTGAAGTCAACTCCCCCCATGAATAAATTATAATCATGGACACATTCTGGTTTTTGGAATGCGCCATTTTTTCTGGTGATTTGCACGTGGTTGTCATTATGAATTGATGAGAGCATGTAGATGTCTCGTTTGTCCCTCCACTTCAAAGCCAATATCTCTTCGTTCCGCAAAGTCACTGACTCCCCTCTCTGTAGTCTTGTGTTCACCAGCCTTTGCGGGAATCCCTTCCTATTCGATCTCACGGTGCCACATGCTAGTGTTCTCCTTCGGTGAAGATTGCGGAAAAGGGGTAAGCTGGTGTAAAAGTTATCAACATAGAGATGATAACCCTTTTCAAAGAGTGGAAACACAAGCTCCCAAACAACTTTTCCACATGCTCCAATATAATCTGGGCATTCAGGGGGATGCAGTTGGCTGTCCTTTCCTTCGTACACGAGGAAGGCGTACACGTACCCCGTGGCTCTGTCGCATAACTTATAAAGTTTAATCCCATATCGGGCCCTTTTGCTGGGGATAAACTGCTTGAAACTCAGCCTGCCACTGAAGGGGACAAGTGACTCATCCACGCAGATGTGTTTTTCTGGGACAAATAATTGGGCAAATTTATCAGAGAAGAAATTAAGGAGTGGCCGAATTTTATATAGTTTATCATATTCTGGGTCATTTTGAGGAAGGCACTGGGTGTTATCATTGTAATGCAGGAACCTCATGATCATTTGATATCTTGTTCTGGACATGACTGATGAGAAAACTGGCATGTGATAGATTGGGCGGGTAGACCAGTAGGAGTGTAATTGATTTTTTTTGTGAGTCCCATATTAAATGTGAGGCCCAAAAATGTTTTAAATTCCTCCACTGTCAACTGCTTCCATTCATACGGACGGGCATAACATGAATCTGGGTTTGTAGCTATGAACTGTTGGGCATAGAGGTTGCACTGGTCCACAATTAAATTTAGAAAGTCATTGGTAAAAATTAAATTAAAAAAATCAATAGGGGCAAAATTTTCTGTGTTTACCTGGACTCCTGGCTGGGCAGTAAAAGGGGGGATGTTAGCTGCTCCAGAGTTAGAGGGAAGCCATAGGGGGTTTTGAAGGGCATATGGAAGAGTGGCATGGGTCCTAACCCTTTGGGGCTGAGGTAACACCTGACTAGGACCTGGTCTTTCTTGACGTCCTCCATTTCTTGTGGAAGCCACTGCTCTGCTAGTGGATGCTACCGCGCTACTTTTGGTAGCCTGCTCCTCACCAGAACGCCTTCGTTTGATGGGCACAATTTCCTCCTCCTCCGATGATGATTCTGTAACAGATCCACTGCTTAAAACGGGCTCATACTCCAAATCAGAACCACGCTCATAATCCAAATCAGAATCATGCTCTGAGAGCTCCCCGCTGCTCTCGTCGGTCATGGATAAAATTTGGTACGCCTCCTCGCAAGAAAATAATTTTTTGGACATACTGGGACAGTTGAGGCTGCACTGATGGGTGCTGATGAGGCTGCACTTGTGGGTGCTGATGGGGGTACACTGCTAGGTCCTGATGAGGGTGCGCTGATGGGGATGCACTGATGAGAGTGCACTGACGGGTGCTGATGAGGCTGCACTTGTTGGTGATTATAGGGGTGCACTGCTGAGCACTGATGAGGGTGCGCTGTTGGGGGTGCACTGATGGGTGCTGCTGATGAGGCTGCACTAATGGACACTGATGAGGTTGCACTGCTGTGCAATAATGGGCTGCACTGATAAACTGCCACTGATGTGCTCTGATGGGTGCTAATGAGGATCCACTGATAGGGTGGTACTGATGTGTATGAATAAGTGGCACTGATGTACACTGATAAGCTGCAGTGATGAAGCAGCACTGGTGGACACTGATGAGCACCGATAAGTTGCAGTGATGAGACAGCACTGATGAGCACTGATAAGCTGCAGTGATGAAGCAGCACTGGTGGACACTGATGAGCCCTCACTAATGGGCACTGATGAGCACTTGCTGATGGGCACTGATGTGCACAGATCGGCACTGATGAGCACCGATATGCACAGTTGAGCACTGATGGGCACTCACTGGTGGGCACTGATGAGCACAGATGGGTACTGACAGGCACCGATGAGCAGATGGGCACTGATGTGCACTCACTGGTGGACACTGATGAGGACAGATGGGCACTCACTGGTGGGCACTGATGAGCACTGACAGGCACCGATGAGCACTGATGTGCACTCACTGGCGGGTACTGATGAGCACAGATGGGCACTCACTGGTGGGCACTGACATGCACAGATGGGCACCGACGGGCACCGATGAGCACTGACGGGCACAGATGAGTACTCACTGGTGGGCACCGAGGAGCACAGATGAGCGCTGATGGGCACTGATATACACACTGGCAGGCACAGATGAGCACAGATGGGCATTCACTGGTGGGCACTGATGAGCACAGATGGGCACTGACAGGCACCGAGGAGCACTGATGGGCACTGATGTGCACTCACTGGCGGGTACTGATGAGGACAGATGGGCACTCACTGGTGGGCACTGACATGCACAGATGGGCACTGACGGGCACAGGCACTGATATACACACTGGCAGGCACTGATGAGTACAGATGGGCACTGTAGATCACAGATGGGCACTGTAGATCACAGATGGGCACTGATGAGCAAAGATGGGCACTGTAGATCGCAAATGGTCACTGTAGAGCACAGGGCACTGTAGAGCACTGATGGGCACTGTAGAGCACTGATGGGCACTGTAGATCACAGGTGGGCACTGTAGAGCACTGATGGGCACTGTTGATCACAGGTGGGCACTGTTGATCACAGGTGGGCACTGTAGAGCACTGATGGGCACTGTAGATCACAGGCGGGCACTGTAGAGCACTGATGGGCACTGTATAGCACTGGTGGGCACTGTATAGCACTGATGGGCACTGTAGATCACAGGTGGGCACTGTAAAGCACAGGTGGGCACTGTAGATCACAAACAGGGCACTGTAGATCACAGACAGGGCAGTGTAGATCACAGATAGGGCACTGTAGATCACAGACAGGGCACTGTAGATCACAGACAGGGCACTGTAGATCACAGACAGGGCAGTGTAGATCACAGATAGGGCACTGTAGATCACAGACAGGGCACTGTAGATCACACTCACAGTTGTAAGAACTGATTCTCTCTCCTTTCCTCACACTCGGTATTGGTGTGAGGAAAGGAGAGAGAAAACCCAGCCATGACCCTGCTGTGTTTACATTTGTGATCGCTCTGTCCAATGAAGAGCGACCACAAATGTAATCAGCAGCTGTAAGTGGCTGTTCACCCCCCTCTTCCTAATGTGCTGTGTCCGAGGGACACAGCCGTCACTGACAGTACCCGATGCGCGCCGCCGGGGGCGCGCGAGAAGCGCGATCACGGGAGGACGTCATATGACGCCCACCCAGAACTGGCCGGCCGCGGTGCAGCCGACATTCGGCTATGCGCGGTCGGCAAGAAGTTAAAGTGACATCAACCACTTGCCTACCGGGCACTTTTACCCCCTTCCTGCCCAGGCCAGATGTCACACTTTAAATAACAATCGCACGGTCATGCAACATTGCATCCAAACTAAATTTATATCTTTTTTTTTGACAAATAGAGCTTTTTTTTGCTATTTAATCATCACTGGGGGGGGGGGGGGAAGGGGGGTTATTTTGTGCTAAACAAAAGAAAGACCAGACATTATGAAAAAAATATATATTTTCTCTAAAGTTTTGTAAATAGGTGATGTTTCTCCTTCAATGATGTGTGCAGATGAGGCTGCACTGATGGGCACTGAGAGCCAGCACTGATGGGCATTGATTGGTGGGACTGATGGGCACTGACAGCCAGCACTGAGAAGGCACTGATAGTCAGCACTGATGGGTATTGATCAGGAGGCACTGTTGAGGCTGCACCAATATGCAGAACTGATAGACGGCACTGCTGGGCACTGATGGGCACAGACAAGCGGCCCTGATGGGCATTTATTGGAGGGACTGATGGGTACTGACATCCAGCACTGAGGAGACACTGATAGTCAGCACTGATGGGTATTGATGAGGAGGCCGTGTTGAGGCTACACCAATATGATGCACTGATGGGACCTTAAATTCAACACTTATAAGCACTGATAGCGTGCACTGATGGCACCGATACAAAGCACTGATGGGGCTACACTGATAAGTGCCCTGATGATCAGTGTATTTGTCCCCTCTGAGAAATGCCGCTTCCCAGCTCTCCTCTCCTCATGTGCTGTGAGCGGGAGGAGAGGACTGCCGATATCCAGCATTTCTGATTTACACTGATCGGCTGTGATTGGGCACAGCTGACCACATGGTAAAAGGCTGCTCTGATTGGCCCTTTTCTTGGACATATGATCAGCTGTGGCTGAAGGAGACAGGGATCAAAGAATTCTATGTTTTATTGTATTTGCTTCTCACCTACAAATAAAAAAAAATATTTTTTCCATTTCTAATCCTATTATTGCTATTATTATTCGGATAATTATCATTATAAATATTTTTTCTATTATTAATATTATCATGTCAATACTAAGGAGGCGAAGCAGCCATCTTGGATATTGCGTTGGCTGGGAATCGAACCCAGGTCAGCTGCTTGGAAAGCGGCTATGCTAACCACTACACCACCAACACGAGGTTGCATGTTTTTAGAATGTGGGAGAAAACCGGAGTACCCAGAGGAAACCCACGCAGGCACAGGGAGAACATGCAAACTCCATGCAGATAGGGTCCTGGTCAGGATTTCAACCAAGGACCCCAGTGCTGCAAGGCTAACCAATAAGCCTCTGTGCTGCCCATATTTTGGCCTCTGATGTATAAGGCCCGCCCCCACGGAGCGGGGTAAATCAGTGATGTCCAGTAGAGATTAGAGATGATGTCTTCAGCTGTACATTATTGGGTGGACGGGTTCGGGGATGTCGTCCATCTTATTTCCCACATGAGTGTCCTGTCTGTGAACATGAGGAGAACTCTTTGTGTGAGATGTTGGTCTGTGGAGCGGCCATGTGAAGAACGCTTCGTGCTCATGTCTTCTGATGGTGAAGGTCTCCTCTGTGCCCCCAACCTGACCCTTAGACAACCTCATATAGGACGTCGCTGGTAGTCAGAGTTCTCATTGGCCCCAGCAGAAAAGGCCTCAAGCTGGGATGACGACTCCTCCCACTTCTGAAGCCAAGAAGCGTTCCTGACATTTCTCTGAGACTTCAACCTCCAAGGCCAGACCTAAGCCAGGGGCCCAGTTCAGTCACAAGTCTGGGGCCCCTAATCCCCAAACCTACAGACAAGTTCAATTAAAAGTCCTAAAGGTAAGCCGCTATTTCCCAACGTGGGAGGACATCCCAATATAGAGAGAACATTGTATATACAGATATGATGGGGGAGGGGGGACATCCCAATATAGAGAGAACATTGTATATACAGATATGATGGGGGAGGGGTGACACCCCAATATAGAGAGAACATTGTATATACAGATATGATGGGGGAGGGGTGACACCCCAATATAGAGAGAACATTGTATATACAGATATGATGGGGGAGGGGTGACACCCCAATATAGAGAGAACATTGTATATACAGATATGATGGGGGAGGGGTGACACCCCAATATAGAGAGAACATTGTATATACAGATATGATGGGGGGGTGACACCCCAATATAGAGAGAACATTGTATATACAGATATGATGGGGGAGGGGTGACACCCCAATATGGAGAGAACATTGTATATACAGATATGGGGAGGGGTGACACCCCAATATAGAGAGAACATTGTATATACAGATATGATGGGGGGGGGGTGACACCCCAATATAGAGAGAACATTGTATATACAGATATGATGGGAGGGGTGACACCCCAATATAGAGAGAACATTGTATATACAGATATGATGGGGGAGGGGTGACACCCCAATATAGAGAGAACATTGTATATACAGATATGATGGGGGAGGGGTGACACCCCAATATAGAGAGAACATTGTATATACAGATATGATGGGTGAGGGGTGACACCCCAATATAGAGAGAACATTGTATATACAGATATGATGGGGGGAGGGGTGACACCCCAATATAGAGAGAACATTGTATATACAGATATGATGGGGGAGGGGTGACACCCCAATATAGAGAGAACATTGTATATACAGATATGATGGGTGAGGGGTGACACCCCAATATAGAGAGAACATTGTATATATGTCTTCTGATGGTGGACGTCTCTTTGGTGCCTTCAGCCAGGTGCGATGTAACACACACGTCATCCCGCAATTCTCATGCGTCTTGCCATGCGACAATTGCAGCAACATCACACTGCATTCGGGGCGCCATGTTGATGGTGAACGTCTCTTTGGTGCCTCTTCAGACATCTCCATAGAGGACGTCACTGGCAGGAAGGGTTCTCATTGGCCCCAGCAGAAAAGGCCTCCAGCTGGAAAGACTCCTCCCACTTCGGAAGCCAATCAGAGTTCCTTTCTTTTCTCCCAAGCTTCATCCTCCAAGACCAGACCTAAGCCAGGGGCCCAGTTCAGTCACAATCCTGGGGCCCCTAATCCCCAAACCTTCAGACAAGCCCTATAAAACCTCCTGAAGGGAAGTCCCCATTTCCTAAAGTGGGGGGACGTCTGTTGGCCTTTGGGGTCACCTGGTCAGCAGACATCTCAGAAGCTCAGGTAAGAGACGTGGTGTCCAGGGGCTACAGGCTAGAGTTCATCTCCCTGCCCCCACCCCGCTTCGTGTTGTCCAACCTGCCGGTGTCCCCGCAGGGACTAGCGATCCTCCATGCTGCTCCTGCAGATCTGCTGACCCAAGGAGATCTCCCCATTGGACCAACAGCAGAAAGGTTTCCGGGTTTTTACTCCAACCGTTTCCTTGTTCTAAAGCCTCAAGGAGGACATAGGCTGCATTCACTGGGGGGATTAGGGGGCATACAGGGGATTCCTGGGGCTGGGATCACTGTGAACAGTGGGGGATGGGAAGTCTGTACAAAGCAATGACAGGCTGAGCCGGGACCATTCCCATGTATCCGCACATCCATCGGTCATCTGTGGTCAGGGAAGGATGAGCGATCCTGGCCCTAACCGTAGATGACCGATGGATGTGCGGATACATGGGAATGGTCGCGGCTCCTGTCAGCCTGTCATTGCTTTGTACAGACTTCCCATCCCCCACTGTTCACAGTGATCCCAGCCCCAGGAATCCCCTGTATGCCCCTAATCCCCCCAGTGAATGCAGCCTATGTCCTCCTTGAGCTCGGGTTCACACCAATGAGGTGCGGGAAACGCTGCGAATCCTGTACGTTTCCCGCACCACATTGCAATCGCATCACGTTCATGCGATCTGGTGCGGGAGTCAGTAATAAATTATTGACACCCGAAACAGATGGCAAGACGCGATGTGATTGCCAGAAATCACATGACATGGGTGAGAAGACCCATACCATGTGATTCAGGTGCGGATCTAAAGACAGTCCTGCACCTTTGTGGTGCGGATGCGATGTGATTTGAGCCATAGGAAGTGTATGGCCCAAATCGCAGCGCACAGACATGTGCATGGAATGCGCAGAGGAATGCGGTGTGATTCCTGTGCAGACTCCATGCAGTGTCCCGCACCACATAGTGTGAACCGGCTGGGAGGCTTTAGAACAGGGAAAAGGTTGGAGTAAGGCCCCGGTCACAGGGGGCGTACTAATCCGTACAGCCGTGGGGGGCCGTGTTTACTTGGGGGATGTACCGGTGTTCATGCATCCCTGTGCAGGCAGGTTCATTGATGTCAGTTGGGATGCAGCGGCTGCATGGATACAGACACTGCTCCCAATGTAACATCTGTGCGGGTGAACAGCTGTGAACACAGATAGTGTGCGTTCAGGGCCATGCATCCATACGGATGTCAGATTGGGATCAGCATCTGTGTCCATGTTACCACTACGTCCCAACTGACATCAATGGAACTGCCTGCACAGGGGTGCATGAACACCGGGACATCCCCTGCAAATAAACACGGCCCCCCACGGCGGTACACGTTGGTATGTCCCCTGTGAATGTGGCCTAAAAACCGGGAACTATTCTGCTGTTGGTCCAATGGGGAGATCTCCTTGGGTCAGCTGATCTGCAGGAGCAGCATGGAGGAACGCTAGTCCCTGCGGGGACACCGGCAGGTTGGACAACACGAAGCGGGGTGGGGGCAGGGAGATGAACTCTAGTCTGTAGCCCCTGGACACCACGTCTCTTACCTGAGCTTCTGAGATGTCTGCTGACCAGGTGACCCCAAAGGCCAACAGACGTCACCCCACTTTAGAAAGTAGGGAAATCCCTTCAGGAGGTTTAATAGGACTAGTCTGCAGGTTTGGGGATTAGGGGCCCCAGGATTGTGACTGAACTGGGCCCCTGGCTTAGGTCTGCTCTTGGAGGATGAAGCTTGGGAGAAAAGAAAGAAACTCTGATTGGCTTCAGAAGTGGGAGGAGTCTTTCCAGCTTGAGGCCTTTTCTGCTGGGACCAATGAGAACCCTTCCTGCCAGTGACGTCCTCTATGGAGATGTCTGAAGAGGCACCAAAGAGACGTTCACCATCAACATGGCGCCCCGAATGCAGTGTGATGTTGCTGCAATTGTCGCATGGCAAGACGCATGAGAATTGCGGGATGACGTGTGTGTTACATCGCACCTGGCTGAAGGCACCAAAGAGACGTCCACCATCAGAAGACATATATACAATGTTCTCTCTATATTGGGGTGTCCCCCCCCCCATCATATCTGTATATACAATGTTCTCTCTATATTGGGGTGTCTCCCCTCCCCCATCATATCTGTATATACAATGTTCTCTCTATATTGGGGTGTCTCCCCTCCCCCATCATATCTGTATATACAATGTTCTCTCTATATTGGGGTGTCCCCCCCCATCATATCTGTATATACAATGCTCTCTCTATATTGGGGTGTCACCCCTCCCCCATCATATCTGTATATACAATGTTCTCTCTATATTGGGGTGTCACCCCTCCCCCATCATATCTGTATATACAATGTTCTCTCTATAGTGGGGTGTCACCCCTCCCCCATCATATCTGTATATACAATGTTCTCTCTATATTGGGGTGTCACCCCTCCCCCATCATATCTGTATATACAATGTTCTCTCTATATTGGGCCCCCCCCATCATATCTGTATATACAATGTTCTCTCTATATTGGGGTGTCCCCCCCCATCATATCTGTATATACAATGTTCTCTCTATATTGGGGTGTCTCCCCTCCCCCATCATATCTGTGTATACAATGTTCTCTCTATATTGGGGTGTCACCCCTCCCCCATCATATCTGTATATACAATGTTCTCTCTATATTGGGGTGTCTCCCCTCCCCCATCATATCTGTGTATACAATGTTCTCTCTATATTGGGGTGTCACCCCTCCCCCATCATATCTGTATATACAATGTTCTCTCTATATTGGGGTGTCTCCCCTCCCCCATCATATCTGTATATACAATGTTCTCTCTATATTGGGGTGTCCCCCCCATCATATCTGTATATACAATGTTCTCTCTATATTGGGGTGTCCCCCCCATCATATCTGTATATACAATGTTCTCTCTATATTGGGGTGTCCCCCCCCATCATATCTGTATATACAATGTTCTCTCTATATTGGGGTGTCTCCCCTCCCCCATCATATCTGTATATACAATGTTCTCTCTATATTGGGGTGTCACCCCTCCCCCATATCTGTATATACAATGTTCTCTCTATATTGGGGTGTCACCCCTCCCCCATCATATCTGTGTATCTAATGTTCTCTCTGAGTCTTCTGGCCGGCCTCTTCGGTTGGCCCGCGCTTCTTCTTTAGCCGCAATACATTCTATAGGTGTCAGACACCACCTGACGGTATCTCTAGTGGCCCACAGTGCGGGGTTCCTCAGCACGCGGGGTCTAAGTCCCAATCTGCTTATGCACCAGGGCCCCTGATGGTGGGGATGGACTTGGAGCAGACCGAGACCAGGGCGCGACCCCTGAGTATGTCCAGCAGTGGTAGAGAGTACCGTCAGAGGTGTTGCGGGAAATAGAGCCTGACGAGAAGAGGCTGGTAGGCCTTGCAGCAGGGACTGATCCTTGCGGGATGGATGGATGGACAGTCAGCGTGACGTAAGGCGTAGTCAGGCAGGCCGGGTTCAGCAACGTGCGGGCAGCGAGGTACCAGAGGAGCAGGCAGAGAATGGTCAGGGTCACGAGCCGGGTTCAGCAACGTGCGGGCAGCGAGGTACCGGAGGAGCAGGCAGAGAAGGGTCAGGGTCACGAGCCGGGTTCAGCAACGTGCGGGCAGCGAGGTACCGGAGGAGCAGGCAGAGAATGGTCAGGGTCACGAGCCGGGTTCAGCAACGTGCGGGCAGCGAGGTACCGGAGGAGCAGGCAGAGAATGGTCAGGGTCACGAGCCGGGTTCAGCAACGTGCGGGCAGCGAGGTACCAGAGGAGCAGGCAGGAGAGTGGTCAGGGTCACGAGCCGGGTTCAGCAACGTGCGGGCAGCGAGGTACCGGAGGAGCAGGCAGAGAATGGTCAGGGTCACGAGCCGGGTTCAGCAACGTGCGGGCAGCGAGGTACCAGAGGAGCAGGCAGGAGAGTGGTCAGGTCAAGCCAGGGGTCAAGCAGGAGACAACCAGCAGGGTCAGGATCAAGCAGAGGTCGGCAACAGGAAACTTCACAAACCAGATGACAGGAACAGGATAATAAGACATACCTCCTGTCCTGTTTAAATAGCGCGCCCTGCGCTGTCATTGGTGCCAGGCGCCTGTCCGCGATCGGGAGTGCGCATGCGCGGCCGTCGCCGCCGCCACGATCGCCCAGGGCCCACTGGCTAGAGCGTGTCGGTGTTCTGTGCATGCGCCACCCGGCGTATCGCGGCAGAACACCCGACCCCTGACAATAGGTGAATACGGCTGCGATATTTAGGAGGTGACACAGTCGAAGATGAAACAGTCTGCTGGACATATAACTGGATGTCTCCCGCACAAGATGACGGCGACCTGGTATGAGGTGGGATTGTTGAGATTTTTCACCTTAGGTCGCTTGTGCTTCTTCTTTCGCTGGAATAAATTGCGTGGATTAAAGCGGGTGCCATCACTAGGAGATGCACCGCTGGGATGGCCAGTCGGTTGGTCAGTCCCAGAACTAATGTCATCGCTTGGTGGTTGGATGATGTCACTGATTGATGACATGGTAGAATATCTCTTAGGAATGATGTCATGCGTTGATGGGACGGCATCATCACCCTGTGGAATGACATCACTCGTTGATGGGACGGTATCATCAACCTGTGGAATGACATCACTCAGTAATGGGACGGTATCATCAACCTGTGGAATGACATCACTCAGTAATGGGACGGTATCATCGTCCTGTGGAATGACGTCACTCATTGATGAGAACATTTTGCCATAACTGAACTCTGTGGTTGGCCAGCGCCTCTTCATTGCCCGGCATAAATCCCGTAGGATAAAACAGGTGGTATCGCTAGGAATTTCACCTCTGGATTGGACACTGGGATGGACAGTCATGGTTGTCCATTCTTGCCTATTGCCAGAACTCGATCGTAGGATCATGTCTTTTGTTGGAAAGACGCCAGAAGTCGTTGATGGTAAAGTGTTATCTAATGCTGGAAAGAGTAAACCTCTTGTTGATGTGCTGGAAGGATGAACACGGATGGGATCCCTGGGAGGTGCGACGCTGGGAATGGGAAAGTCAGAATCTCCCGTAGCACTGTCCGCATATTCATCTTTTGGTGGTATGTGGTCACTCTCTGGTAGATTGAGCTTGCGGTGCCTGAACTCCTTGGTTGGCCTGCGCCTCCCCATTGGCCGGCATAGATCCCGTAGGTGAGCACGGATGTCATCCCTGGGAGGTGGGACGCTGGGAATGGGAAGGTCAGTCTCTTCCATAGCACTGTCCACACTTTCACTTGTTGATGGGAAGATGTTAATGTTCCTGAGCCGCTTGTTTCGCTCGCTCCTCCTCATTTCCCGGAGTAAATCCGTTATGTGAGCACGGACGTCATTGCTAGGAGGTGTGAGGATGGGAGTACGAAAGTCAGCCTGGTCCATAGTGATGTCTATTGTTAGATTGATGTCAATCGTCGGTGGGTTGATGTTGCTTTTCGTTGGTTGGATCCATTGGTGAAATGGCTTGAAATATTTTAGGAACATTACCAGCAGCAAGATGATAAGTCCCAACAAGCATTCTGATTGGTGCTCAGCAACAGTATTTATAAGCATGGGTAGCACTGTGTTCCCTAAGGCCGCCCACCCATTGGACCAGACTGACTGGAGCCCAGCAACCATCCATTGGTAGCAGTCAGTGGCATTTATAAGCATGGGTGGGATTCTGTTCCCTAAGGCTGCCCACCCATTGGACCAGACTGACTGGAGCCCAGCAAACATCCATTGGTAGCAGTCAGTGGCATTTATAAGCATGGGTGGGGCTGTGTTCCCTAAGGCTGCCCACCCATTGGACCAGACTGACTGGAGCTCAGCAACCATCCTTTGGTAGCAGTCAGTGGCATTTATAAGCATGGGTGGGGCTGTGTTCTCTGAGGTTGGCCCCTCGCTGTACCAGACATCGAGTAGTTGATAAAAGAATTCAATCAGCTCCAGGAACATCAAATATTGTTCTAATATTGTGGCCAGATGATTCCTGCGCAGGATGTACCTCAGAATGAGAACACTTATCAGGACTGTCCCCTTATACCAGAATGGAATGGTGGCCAGTAGTGAAAACCAACTGATGGGTCCTGGGGACTCATTTTCCAATTCTCTGACCTTTTCCTGCTCCAGTTCCTCCATCATCTTCATGGTCCTCCCCTCCTCCATGCGTATATCTGGGGAGTCTTTGATGAAATATCGGTGTTCCTCCATCATCTTCATGCTCCCCCCCTCCATGCGGATATCTGGGGAGTCTTTGATGAAATTTCTTTGTTCCTCCATAATCTTCATATCATTGTCCTTGTCCATGCCGGTCTTTGTGGAGTCTTTGATGTCCTTCCTGTGTACTCCCCAAGGGAGCAACAGGATAACAATCGCGGCAAAGATTCTGCACATTTTTGTTTTTTTTTTTTTAGAAAAAAAACAGGAGCTCTGTAAGGAAGCAGCTGTCTCTGGTGAGAGAAAACAGCAACTGAGGACTGACAGTGAGGGAGGTCATGTGACCACAGTGAGGGGGGCGGGGTTTATGTGGGACCAATCAGCAGCCTCTGTTCAGCCTGCTTTACTCTGATTGGCTCATCTGGGATCCAGTCTGTTTACAGTGCAAAGTCACAGTGAGGGGGGCGGAGTTTATGTGTGACCAATCAGCAGCCTCTGTTCAGCCTGCTTTACTCTGATTGGCTCATCTGGGATCCAGTCTGTTAACAGTGCAAAGTCACAGTGAGAGGGGGGCGGGGTTTATCTGTGACCAATCAGCAGCCTGTGTTCAGCCTGCTTTACTCTGATTGGCTCATCTGGGATCCAGCCCAGGTGGCTTTGGATTGGATGTTGGGATGTAGAGCAGATCTGGATTGGATCCTATTATATAACATTGATAACATTTCCCTGTATTTATAATATAGACGCCTCTGTTTATATTCATACAATGTTGTTATAATGTCATTTTATTTATTTTACTGTATTAATAGGATTGTAATGATTGATATGAATTGTAATATAAACAATAATGGGTGTAATATTAATAATCCCAATAATTATAATACAATAAAGCTGTTCTGTGTATTTGGATGACAGAAATCTCCTGGCCATTCTCTGTGCTGACATTTCCCTGATGTAATGCACACAGGAGCCGCTAGAGGGCAGCAACACTCAGCTCCTCCTGTAGTGTCCCATCACCATAGATTTCCTCCTGGAAGACCCATCACCATGGAGACCAGGCAGGAAGTGATCGGTGTTTTCATGGTGTCTGGAGGGGAAGTTGGGGAAGCTGCGCCCCGGGGTGGCCGGGAAGGAGAAGTGCTGGGGGAAGGGAGACACTGGGGGGGGGGGGGGGGGTCAGCCCCCATTATTATTATGGGTAATAAGATGTGTAATCATATATAATGTTATAGTGATACATCGTCATAACTCCTCTGATAGTCACACTTATTGTTATCATTAACCATCATTTCTATACCCCCCCCATCATCACTATACCCCCCCATCATCACTATACCCCCCCCATCATCGCTATACCCCCCCATCATTTCTATACCCCCCCATCATCGCTATAACCCCCCCATCATCGCTATACCCCCCCATCATCACTATACCCCCCCCATCATCACTATACCCCCCCATCATCACTATACCCCCCCATCATCGCTGTACCCCCCCCCATCATCGCTGTACCCCCCCCCCATCACTGCTATACCCCCCCATCATCGCTATACCCCACCATCATCGCTATACCCCCCCATCACCGCTGTACACCCTCCCCCACCATCATCGCTGTACACCCCCCCCACCATCATCGCTGTACACCCCCCCATCATCGCTGTACACCCCCCCATCATCGCTGTACACCCCCCACCATCATCGCTGTACACCCCCCCCCACCATGGCTGTACACCCCCCCCACCATGGCTGTACCCCCCCCCCCCCCATGTTTGGAACCCCCTGGATCACCTTTACCGGGGTAATCAGGACGGATGGCGGATGCAATGCTTTACAAGCTGCTAATAAAACAATTATAAATACACATTTTTTTTACCTGCAAAACACGGCATTTATTTATTTATTTCATTGTTTTTTAAGGTGAACTTCTATTGTTGGAGAATATTTCTCTGGCTGTCAGTTTGCATTTGTATCTTCTATGCTGGGAAAAGGTTTCTTTGAGTTGTGATGATTTGGTTTGTGATTCTGATGGGTCACCATTGTGAACTAACCATCCGTTTTACTCTTCTAGAAGATCAGGAAATATTCCCGGACACATTCCTTGCTGACCCCCCAACATTAATAAAAGGGGGCGTTCAGAAGAGGGCGACAGATCCCAGTGTAGCCGAAGGGATGATGGCGTGCCCCCTGTCTTCTCTGACAGCCAATGGTGAGTTCACATGGGGAATGCCCTTCATCACTGAGCTGACAACACTGTCTCTGCTGCACTGAAATCCCAAGCAGTGTTGTCAGCCCCGGCCAGTTCTTCTCTGTATTACTAATAGCGTGTTAGGAGGCCTGGATCCCAAATGGGAAAACAGATTTAATGAAGAGAAGCAGCTCTGTAATGTGGGGTATCCCTGAGGGTCCCCAGAAAAGTGTCCAAGGATGAGAGTGCCCCCGGATAGTGTACGTCCAGTAAATGTTTATCAAATGTTACTTCAACTTTAAAGGATAAATGTAAAGGTGTACAACCCCCCCTCCCATCCCCCGATACCTGCTGTACTTACCTTTGGGGTGGGAGCTGTCAGGGCTCCCACAGGTGACCCAGTAGTCCAGGGATTCTCTGGGCAGCACTTCCTGGAAGGAGCAGATGGATTCTGATTGCTCGGCGCTGTCACAGGGAGTCTATCTGGTCCGTCTTGTGAGCGCTGCACAGAAAAGAGCGGATATTTCCAATTCCCTGACCACTGGACCTGCTGAAGAAACCCTGACAACTAAGGATGGCCAGAAGTAAGTACAGAGGGACCTGGGGGGGGGGGTACGGTGTTCATACACCCTCTGCACTGCATTTGTATTGTGGAGCTCACGGTGAGCTGACTATCTTCTACCAACTGTCTTGGAAATTCGCTTTAACGAATTTCTCCTTACCGTGAGTACTCGCAGTTGGATGCGCAGAAATCCCCCATAAAGCTGTGCGAATCTCGCTTACCACGACTGCAGCTAAACCACACGATTCCTGCCCATCCAGCTACTTTAGCTTCTGTTGAAATGTGGTGGTGGAGCTCTGTTACCCTAGAATGATCACACGACACTCTAAGGTTGGTGTTGCAATTCACATAAGGGCCGGTTTCAGACTCAGCCCCCGGTTTTATTACAAGCAGACACGCCCCCCACATGAATAAAGTCAATCCCCTCCCACCGAACAATGCAATGGGGAGTGCCTATACACGGGATATACATTCCGATTGGAGCATAGCCTTTCCTATTATCTATCACTGGTCCTCCCCCATGAGCCTTCTGAGGTCAGCAGACTTCCTCCCCTTCCCCCCCCATGAGCCTTCTGAGGTCAGCAAACTTCCTGTCCTACTAGCTCCTATTGGTATGTAAATTCTCTGTACAAGCATCCCCTACGCTAAACATCAGTCTGTACCTGGATGGGCCCGATACGATCTTTATTAAAACACATCCATCCAAGATACAGTTCAGATTGGTAATGGGTTGTAAGATATGCATAAGCCTACACGCGGAGTTCGTACCGCTTGGCGCCTTGCGTTATGAAGTCCATGTGGTACTATGCTGCTGATATGTGGATACAGGCCCGCGGTCTACTGCCAGCGGCATTCGCATCGAATGCCGTGGTGGTATACACGCCGGTCTATAAGCGCAGATCTGCCATCTCATCCATTACCGAGCTGAGTACTGTAATACATACATTGTACATGCGCATGGCCCAATTGCAGCCTTCAGAGCTTTAATTAAGCCACACGAGAGACATATGAATAACACTCATATATGACACATTTAAAGTTCGACCAACAATACAAAATTTCCATGACACAGTGCAGCAACTTAAAAGGTGAAACTAATATATGAGACTCATTCCATGCAAAGCAAGATAGTTCAAGCCGTGATTTGTCATCATTGTGATGATTATGGCTTACAGCTCATGAAAACCCCAAATCCACAATCTCAGAAAATGAGAATATTGTGAAAAGGTGGAATAATCTCGGCTCAAAGTGTCCCACTCTAATCAGCTCATTCAGCCATAACACCTGCAAAGGGTTCCTGAGCCTTTAAATGGTCTCTCAGTCTGGTTCAGTAGGAATCACAATCATGGGAAAGACTGCTGACCTGACACCATCACTGACACCCTCCATAAGGAGGGAAAGCCTCAAAAGGGAATTGCAGAAGAAGTTGGATGTTCCCAAAGTGCTGTATCAAAGCACATTAATAGAAAGTTATGTGGAAGGGAAAAGTGTGGAAGAAAAAGGTGCACAAGCAGCAGGGATGACCGCAGCCTGGAGAGGATTGTCAGGAAAAGGCCAATCAAAAGCGTTGGGGACTTTCACAAGGAGTGGACTGAGGCTGGAGTCAGTGCATCAAGAGCCACCACACACAGACGGATCCTGGACATGGGCTTCAAATGTCGTATTCCTCTTGTCAAGCCGCTCCTGAACAACAAACAACGTCAGAAGCGTCTTACCTGAGCTAAAGAAAAACAGACCTGGTCTGCTGCTCAGCGGTCCAAAGTCCTCTTTTCTGATGAGAGCAACTTTTGCATCTCATTTGGAAACCAAGTACCCCGAGTATGGAGGAAGAATGGAGAGGCCCAAGGACCCCAAATATGGAGGAAGAATGGAGAGGCCCAAGGACCCCGAGTATGGAGGAAGAATGGAGAGGCCCGAGGACCCCGAGTATGGAGGAAGAATGGAGAGGCACAAGGACCCCGAGTATGGAGGAAGAATGGAGAGGCCCGAGGACCCCGAGTATGGAGGAAGAATGGAGAGGCCCGAGGACCCCGAGTATGGAGGAAGAATGGAGAGGCCCAAGGACTCCGAGTATGGAGGAAGAATGGAGAGACCCGAGGACCCCAAGTATGGAGGAAGAATGGAGAGGCCCAAGGGCCCCGAGTATGGAGGAAGAATGGAGAGGCCCAAGGACCCAGAGTATGGAGGAAGAATGGAGAGGCCCAAGGGCCCCGAGTATGGAGGAAGAATTTAGAGGCCCAAGGGCCCCGAGTATGGAGGAAGAATGGAGAGGCCCAAGGGCCCCGAGTATGGAGGAAGAATGGAGAGGCCCAAGGGCCCCGAGTATGGAGGAAGAATGGAGAGGCCCAAGGGCCCCGAGTATGGAGGAAGAATGGAGAGGCCCAAGGACCCCGAGTATGGAGGAAGAATGGAGAGGCCCAAGGACCCCGAGTATGGAGGAAGAATGGAGAGGCCCAAGGACCCCTAGTATGGAGGAAGAATGGAGAGGCCCAAGGACCCCGAGTATGGAGGAAGAATGGAGAGGCCCAAGGACCCCGAGTATGGAGGAAGAATGGAGAGGCCCAAGGACCTCGAGTATGGAGGAAGAATGGAGAGGCCCAAGGACCCCGAGTATGGAGGAAGAATGGAGAGGCCCAAGGACCCCGAGTATGGAGGAAGAATGGAGAGGCCCAAGGACCCCGAGTATGGAGGAAGAATGGAGAGGCCCAAGGGCCCCGAGTATGGAGGAAGAATGGAGAGGCACAAGGACCCCGAGTATGGAGGAAGAATGGAGAGGCCCAAGGACCCCGAGTATGGAGGAAGAATGGAGAGGCCCAAGGACCCCGAGCATGGAGGAAGAATGGAGAGGCCCAAGGACCCCGAGTATGGAGGAAGAATGGAGAGGCACACACTGCAAGATGCTTGAAGTCCAGTGTGAAGCTTCCACAGTCTGTGTTGATTTGGGGAGCCATGTCATCTGCTGGTGTTGGTCCACTGTGCTTCATTAAGTCCAGGGTCAGCGCAGCCGTCTACCAGGAGATTTTGGAGCACTTCATGCTTCCTTCCACAGACGAGCTTTATGGGGATGCTGACTTCATTTTCCAGCAGGACTTGGCTCCGCCCACACTGTCAAAAGCACCAAAACTTGGTTCAATGACCCTAGGATTACTGTGCTTGATTGGCCAGCAAACTCACCTGACCTGAACCCCATAGAGAATCTATGGGGCATTGCCAAGAGAAAGATGAGAGACATGAGAGCGAACAATGCAGAAGATCTGAAGGCCGCTATTGAAGCATCCTGGTCTTCCATAACACCTCAGCAGTGCCACAGGCTGATAGCTTCCATGCCACGCCGCATTGAGGCAGTAATTGCTGCAAAAGGGGCCCCAACCAAGTACTGAGTACATATGCAGCTTCTACTTTTCAGCAGTCCGATATTGTTCTATGTACAATCCGTGTTTTATTGATTGCATGGAATATTCTCATTTTCTGAGATTGTGGATTTGGGGTTTTCATGAGCTGTAAGCCATAATCATCACAATGATGACAAATCACGGCTGGAACTATCTTGCTTTGCATGTAATGAGTCTCATATATTAGTGTCACCTTTAAGTTGCTGCACTGAAATCAATGAACTTTTGCACCATATTCTCATTTTTCGAGTTTCACCTGTATATATATATATCTCTCTCTCTACAGTATATATATATATCTTTCTCTCCATCTATCTGTCAACAAATAATATATATATATATGAGAGATAGATAATGTATATGTCATTTTTTTTTTCAATTTAATTGTATTTTCTCTGGTTGACTTCCAGGGTCACCACCTGCCCTGCGTTCTGTTAGGCAGCAGCATGCGTTCCAGCTGTGCGCACACTTCCGGGTGCGGACATTCGGCCTCCACTGCAGCAGACATGTGAGTGCGTGTGAGATGTGAGACACTGTCTATGCTCTGAAGAGGAGGGTTCAGCCGCGGGGTCTGTGTGGTGCCGGGGGTTGTGCGGTGCCAGGGGTCTGTGTGGTGCTGGGGTCTGTGTGGTGCCAGGGGTCTGTGCGGTGCCGGGGTCTGTGCGGTGCCGGGGTCTGTGTGGTGCCGTGCCGGGGTCTGTGTGGTGCCGGGGTCTGTGTGGTGCCGGGGTCTGTGTGTGGTGCGGGGGTCTGTGTGTGGTGCGGGGGTCTGTGTGTGGTGCGGGGGTCTGTGTGGTGCCGAGGTCTGTGTGGTGCCGGGTTCTGTGTGGTGCCGGGTTCTGTGTGGTGCCGGGGTCTGTGTGGTGGCGGGGGTCTGTGTGGTGGCGGGGGTCTGTGTGGTGGCGGGGGTCTGTGTGGTGGCGGGGTCTGTGTGGTGGCGGGGTCTGTGTGGTGCCGGGGTCAGTGTGGTGCCGGGGTCTGTGTGGTGCTGGGGTGTGTGTGGTGCGGGGTTCTGTGTTGTGCCGGGGTCTGTGTTGTGCGGGGGTCTGTGTGGTGCGGGGGTCTGTGTGGTGCCGGGGTCTGTGTGGTGCCGGGGTCTGTGTGGTGCCGGGGTCTGTGTGGTGCCGGGTTCAGTGTGGTGCCGGGGTGTGTGTGGTGCCGGGGTGTGTGTGGTGCGGGGGTCTGTGTTGTGCCGGGGTGTGTGTGGTGCGGGGGTCTGTGTTGTGCCGGGGTCTGTGTGGTGCGGGGGTCTGTGTGGTGCGGGGGTCTGTGTTGTGCCGGGGTCTGTGTGGTGCGGGGGTCTGTGTGGTGCTGGGGTCTGTGTGGTGCGGGGGTCTGTGTGGTGCCGGGGTCTATGTGGTGGTGTGTACCTTCAAGGATAAGTTTGCCTCTTGTAACATGTTACACCCATATTCAGGGTGTAACATATCACAAAATGATCGAAAGAACTGAAATCAAATGGATGAAGGGGGCGGGGCCAGGGACAGGATGGGGAGGAAAGGGTGAGATGACACCGAGCCCCCAGGATTGAAAGAACTGAAATGCAATTAATGAAAGGGGCGGGGCCAGGGACGTTCAGGATGGGGAGGAAAGTGTGAGATGATGCTGGGCCTCCGTGATTTAAAAGAACTGAAATCCAGTTAATGAAAGGGGCGGGGCTAGGGACGTTCAGGATGGGGAAAAAAGGGTGAGATGATGCTGGGCCTCCACGATCGAAAGAACTGAAATCAAATGGATGAAGGGGGCGGGACAAGGGACAGAATGTTTATTAAACACATTTTTTTTTTAAATATTCAGGCGTTGCATGGACACCTGAAGAAGGACCCCAAGAAATAAACAGAAGAGAGGACGGTCATGTGACTGCAGCTCCAGGTAAGTGCAATGGGCATTTGAGGGGGTGATGGGGGTGGGAAGAGGGGGTGCTAATACCCTGGAGTTGGGTGTTGTGTACTGACCCAATCATCAGTGAAGTCACATGTAGCGCCGTCCACTGGGATCTCATGCCAGCCAATAGCTCCGGGCTCAGCTGCACCGCGGAGACGGTCAGCAGTCCGCACCTCACTTCTGAAAGAACGAATGCCGCCTCACCCGCTCCTGGCACCAGGGGTGAAGGCCTTCCTCACTGACCGTGTTTGGGGGGGTTACAAAGTCCTGTTGGCGTGTGCCAGAGAGGCTGGAAATACCACCACAGGCTGGCGTACACTCCACGCCCATGAGCCTAAGGGGTGTGCCCCGTGACCTCAGCGCGTTTCGTCCCTGTGATGCGGGACTTCCTCAGGAGACCCGGAGGCGGTATATTTTATTTGCTGAATTGGTTTTATCTTTAGCAGTGGATTTTTAATACATATATATATATATAAAAATGTATATTATCTGCTTCCCCGCCGCCCTATAGTAGAAGTACTGCTACAGGGTGGCAGGGCTGCACAAAATCACGTATACATACGTGACTTTTATTTCCGGGTAGGGGGCGCTCTTGTGCTGCCCTACCTGCATCACTATTGGCTGCTACAAATGTCAATCACCGGATCCCGGCTGGCGAGTCCCATCTGGCACTAGGTGATTGTTGGGGAAAGCTGACAGGAGAAAGGTCTGTATGCAAACAACACAGGTCTCTCCCCTGTCAGCAAGGACATGCTGCTTTGTATGTCTCTGCACAGCATGTCTAACTGGTAACCCAGCACACAGTTAACCCTTTGATCACTCCTCATGTTAGCCCCTTCCTGCCCAGTGCCATTAGTACAGTGTCAGTGTTTTTTATTAGCACTGATCACTGTATTGGTGCCACTGGGGATGTCAGTGACACCAAGCTAGATCCCCCCTCATTTCAGAATGCCAACTGCAGTCCCGCTATAAGTCGCTGATTCGCCGACCATTACTAGTATACAAAAAAAAAAATTTCCAGTATCTATCCCGCCATTTGTAGACGCTATAACTTTACGTAAACCAATTAATTTACAGGTATCGGGATTTTTTTTCAGCGAAGACACGGAGCAGAATACATTTTGGACGAAATTTATGATGAAATTTTATTTTTAACCCCTTGACGCCGAGTGGCAGCATATCTGCGTTCAATTAGAAAATACATATGTGCTGAGAGCGCGCGTCCTGCACACTCCCAACACGTGTCCGCGACTCACGGAAAGGTCCCGATTTCCCCTTTCGATCGGGACCTTTTCCGAACATGTGACCGCCATGACGGCGAATCACGGCGGTCACATGACCCTAAAACGCCTCCCGGCTTCTGAAACTCATAACCACCCCCCGTCCGGACGTTGTATATTAACGGCCAGAGGGTGGCAGTGCAGGGGCGGGTGGACATTTATAATCGACCTCCCAGCCCCCTGCTTGTGCGCGCTCCCTGGGACACAGGACACAGTGGAACACCGATCGTCGGACGGGACCTCTCTGCGAAGTCCCGATCATGTGATCACTGATTGGCCAATCAGTGATCACATGAACAGTAGTAATCAAGATGTCACTTCTGACAACATTGCCTGCTACGTGTGAAATCTGTGAATGATCACAGAGGTCACATGGTACAGGGCTATTCACAACAGCCTTGTACCATGTGACAAGCTGTGACCAATCACAGCTCACACAGTAGTTCTCAATGGCTGCAGGAATGCAGCCAGAGAGAAGGAGAAATGATTCCTCTTACAGCCTTTATGGGTGTAAAAGCAATCAGTGTAAAAAAAAAAAAATCTTCCTCACCCCCGACAAGTAGGACAGTGTCACCATGGTGACAGTGTACTCCTAGGGGGACAGTAGATAGAAAAAAAAAATAATAATAAAAAATAAAATAAAAATGTTTAAAAATTATAATTTTTGGTTATAAACTAATTTGGGTTTTTTTTTTTTTTTTTACTAAAAAGATAACTGAATAAATTTTGGCCGAGATTTATGATGAAATATTATTTATTTGCAAAATTTTTGTAAGAAAAACACTTTTTTTCAAATTTTTTGGACTTTTTCATTTACATAGCAAAAAAAATAAAAATCCCAGCGGTGAATAAATACCACCAAAATAAAGCTTTATCTGTCTCAAAAAAATGCAAAAAAATTCATATGGGTACAGTGTTGCATGACCGCGCAATTGTCATTCAAAGTGTGATAGCGCTAAAGCTGAAAATTGGCCTGGGGGGCAAGGAGGGGGGGGGGGGGAAGTGTCCGGACTGGAAGGGGGTGAAAGTGTCCGGACTGGAAGGGGGGGAAAGTATCCGGACTGGAAGGGGAGGAAAGTGTCCGGACTGGAAGGGGGGGAAAGCGTCCGGACTGGAAGGGGGTGAAAGCGTCCGGACTGGAAGGGGGTGAAAGCGTCCGGACTGGAAGGGGGTGAAAGCGTCCGGACTGGAAGGGGGGGAAAGCGTCCGGACTGGAAGGGGGTGAAAGCGTCCGGACTGGAAGGGGGTGAAAGCGTCCGGAATGGAAGGGGGGGAAAGCGTCCGGAATGGAAGGGGGTGAAAGCGTCCAGAATGGAAGGGGGTGAAAGCGTCCGGACTGGAAGGGGGTGAAAGTGTCCGGACTGGAAGGGGGTGAAAGTGTCCGGACTGGAAGGGGGGGGGAAGTGTCCGGACTGGAAGGGGGGGAAAGTGTCCGGACTGGAAGGGGGGGAAAGTGTCTGGACTGGAAGGGGGGGAAAGCGTCCGGACTGGAAGGGGGTGAAAGCGTCCGGACTGGAAGGGGGTGAAAGCGTCCGGACTGGAAGGGGGTGAAAGCGTCCGGACTGGAAGGGGGGGAAAGCGTCCGGACTGGAAGGGGGTGAAAGCGTCCGGACTGGAAGGGGGTGAAAGCGTCCGGAATGGAAGGGGGGGAAAGCGTCCGGAATGGAAGGGGGTGAAAGCGTCCAGAATGGAAGGGGGTGAAAGCGTCCGGACTGGAAGGGGGTGAAAGTGTCCGGACTGGAAGGGGGTGAAAGTGTCCGGACTGGAAGGGGGGGAAAGTGTCTGGACTGGAAGGGGGGGAAAGTGTCCGGACTGGAAGGGGGGGAAAGTGTCCGGACTGGAAGGGGGGGAAAGTGTCCGGACTGGAAGGGGGGGAAAGTGTCTGGACTGGAAGGGGGGGAAAGTGTCCGGACTGGAAGGGGGGGAAAGTGTCTGGACTGGAAGGGGGGGAAAGTGTACGGACTGGAAGGGGGGGAAAGTGTCCGGACTGGAAGGGGGGGAAAGTGTCTGGACTGGAAGGGGGGGAAAGTGTCTGGACTGGAAGGGGGGGAAAGTGTCTGGACTGGAAGGGGGGGGAAAGTGTCTGGACTGGAAGGGGGGGAAAGTGTCCGGACTGGAAAGGGGGGAAAGTGTCCGGACTGGAAGGGGGGGAAGTGTTCGGACTGGAAGGGGGGGAAAGCGTCCGGAATGGAAAGGGGGGAAAGTGTCCGGACTGGAAGGGGGGGAAGTGTTCGGACTGGAAGTGATTAAAGGGTCGGGAAGCGCCGGTACAAAGTGGTTATGTTTTTTCTGGACATGTTTTTTATAGCAAAAAATATTTTCTTTTTTTCAAAATTGCCGGTCTTTTTTTGTTTATAGCACAAAAAATAAAACACACACAGTCATTCAGATACCACCGAAAGAAATTTCTATTTGTGGGAAAAAAAGGACGTAAATTTCATTTGGGTGCAGCGTTGCATGACCGCGCAATGGTCAGTTAAATTAACGCAGCGCTGTAACGGTAAAAATTGCCTGGTCAGGAAGGGGGGGGGAGGGAATCCTCTGGAGGGCGAGGGGTTATATATTTATAACATCTAAATATATATACAATGGGGATCGAAAGTTTGGGCACCCCAGCTAAAAATTTGTAATAATGTGCATAAAGAAGCCAAGGAAAGATGGAAAAATCTCCAAAAGGCATCAAATTACAGATTAGACATTCTTATAATATGTCAACAAAAGTTAGATTTTATTTCCATCATTTACACTTTCAAAATAACAGAAAACAAAAAAATGGCGTCTACAAAAGTTTGGGCACCCTGCAGAATTTATAGCATGCACTGCCCCCTTTGCCAAGCTGAGACCTGCCAGTGTCATGGATTGTTCTCAATCATCGTCTGGGAAGACCAGGTGATGTCAATCTCAAAGGTTTTAAATGCCCAGACTCATCTGACCTTGCCCCAACAATCAGCACCATGGCTTCTTCTAAGCAGTTGTCTAGAAAACTGAAACTGAAAATAGTTGACGCTCACAAAGCTGGAGAAGGCTATAAGAAGATAGCAAAGCGTTTTCAGATGTCAATATCCTCTGTTCGGAATGTAATTAAGAAATGGCAGTCATCAGGAATAGTGGAAGTTAAAGCAACATCTGGAAGACCAAGAAAATATCAGACAGAACAGCTCGCAGGATTGTGAGAAAAACAATTCAAAACCCACGTTTGACTGCACGATCCCTCCAGAAAGATCTGGCAGACACTGGAGTTGTGGTCACTATTTCACTATAAAGAGATACTTGTACAAATATGGTCTTCATGGAAGAGTCATCAGAAGAAAACCTCTTCTACGTCCTCACCACAAAAATCATCGTTTGAACTTTGCAAATGAACATATAGACAAGCCTGATGCATTTTTGAAACAAGTTCTGTGGACCGATGAGGTTAAAATGGAACTTTTTGGCCGGAGTGAGCAAAGGTACGTTTGGAGAAGAAGGGGCACAGAATTGAATGAAAAGAACCTCTGTCCAACTGTGAAGCATGGGGTTGGATCAATCATGCTTTGGGGTTGTGTTGCAGCCAGTGGCACAGGGAACAGCTCACGAGTAGAAGGAAAAATGGATTCAATAAAATTACAGCAAATTTTGGATGGTAACTTGATGCCATGTGTGAAAAAGCTGAAGTTAAAGAGAGGATGGCTTCTACAAATGGATAATGATCCTAAACACACCTCGACATCCACGGGGGATT